>NC_060262.1:21186434-21489540 GCF_021901455.1 Neodiprion lecontei
AAGGTAGTTAATTACGTGTATACGTTTTCCGGGAAACTTTCAAAGCGATTAACGACCACGTAAAGTTTGTTTGCCGCCACTCAGTGTTAGTTGTACTAATCAGCGTTTACAAGCGAGTGGTTAGACGTTAATGAATGAGCATTAGATGTGACGGTTGACTATAACAGCTCACTCGGCGTAGGAAGAAGAGACATTCAGGATTTCATTGTTAAGTAGTTGTTATGCAACTCGACGACCCCGTTAAGCTTCGAGATATCTGGAAGCCGGCGTGTTTCCTGGAGAGAAGAAATCAGTGTCGAGGTAACGATGGGTGGACGCCAGAGGGTGGCCAAGTCCAGGCTCCACACTTCCAAGAGGATGTCGCGTTTCCAAAACGCGGGCTACGGTGTTGAGCCGTAGACGTATAGGAAATAATTCAAAATGGAGAGATGCAAGGTCCAAGGTGGCCGATGAAATTACGGAGGCAAGAGGGCGAGGCGATGGCCAGAGGTCCCGTAACTCGGAATTGAATTAGTTGCCAGAATGCGGCCGTGTTTATTCAGGCTGATGGGAGTCGGCCAAACTTCGTTGAACGACGCTTATATATAATTCGATGTTTACCTCAAACTTGGAAGCACCTCCTCTCCTCGTCTTACCTGATCACTGCAACCGCTGTACAATCTGTCACAATCTCACCGGTGTTACAACAACCAAACGCATCTCTCTACCTGTCTCCCTCGTAATTAAGAAAAATAAGGAAAACCGTGGTCTCGTACCGTGACAAAGTGCACAACAGTTTTTTTTTTTTCTTTGGTGAACAATTTAAAGCTCAGGTGGCGCAAGTTTGTTGACTCGAAATTTCGGGCTAGAAATTTGTCGTCAGGCTCAATTCGAACACATTTGGATCCCGTCAAAATCATTTGAAGGGGAAAAAGAAGAAGAAGAAAAATTAAACAAATTGTGTGAAGTGAATTAAAAACAGTTCATATAACTTTACAGAGAAAAAGAATCGGCCGAAGCAACTCGATCATGAGTCGTCGAATGGAAAATTTAGTCACTGCAGGTAAATATTGGTTGACGTGACGGAAAAGTTCGCAAAAAAGATATCGATCGATTAATTCAATAGATTCTTTTTCTCGATGTTCAAATCCTATAGTTCCTCACGTAACTTGAAGTGAATGGAAATCACTTTAGTTAAATAATTACTTCAGACATAATTTCAAACGCGTTTAGGTAACTAATTGAAGTGACTTCAAGTACATGACTAATTCGCATGACAGCACAAGAATTCAAACGATTCCGCAACGTCAACTTCAATATAGAAATGACTTCACTTGAACCAAACGAATGCCCATGCCCTATGGGTTCAAGTACCTTCAAGTAGTCTTGCGTAACTTCAAATGATTTCAAGTGAGTTCGAAAGCCTTCTCACCGACGTCAAGCATGGTTAAGCCTTCGGCATAAGCCCCTTGTAGCTAATGAGCAGTGGCGAATTGAAGTTTATCGAACGTAGCAGTATAATGATAAACAACGCTTTGAAATATACAAACAGTGAATCTGTCAGTGACGAGTGAGTGAAATATCCGCTGGTGTTGCAAAAATTTATAATAAAATGATTTTGTAACTGAACAGAACGCTTGCCGTTGAAATATGCTGGAAATATGTAAGCTGTTTCATTCGAAAGCAGTAATTTTTCTCGCCCCTACTTGAAAAATTTCCTGTGCGTAGTAAAAAATTGAGCAACCTTGTGCAAATTAGATATTTCTTAGATCTAATTTTAAAACGTTGCTTTCGGATTTCTATATTTTCCTACAATAATGGCTCGGGGATGACTTCGTTATCTTCTAAATTGTCGATTATCGAGAGCGACCTGAGGAATTTGATTTAAGACATCCTTCGACGACGGTTTTTTTTTTTTTTTTGCTTTATACCACAAGTTTCTCAGTGAAGGAAAATAAGGCTTCCCATTAAAATACTTTAGTGTAAATGTACGCGGCTGTTAATTGAGATTTAGAAGGTTGGTTGAACAAAAGTCGGTACTGTGTATTGATTTTATTACGAGATAGCTGCGCATTGAGTATTCAACAAATTATTAGATACGATGGAAGATTCTGACATTGTAAACAAAAGTTTAGTTATCTACAATGCTTCGTGTTTCAAATCACTTCAAAATTGTTAAAAGCGTAGCATTCGTTTGATTCTACTCCACGATTGTTCATTTTCTTCAGAATACTTCTTCCTACGAAGATCCTGAAACGCATTTTATTTTCAACAATCAACTTGTTATTGCCATTTAATGAGCATAATCAATATTGGTGCGATAATGTAAAATTACATACTCCACGTTACCAACATGACGAAAGAGAAGTGTTCTAGTTAACTTGCAGAAAACAGACTTCTGAATAAAATGAGCCACGGAGGAGTAAAATCGATCGTATCTGCTAGATTTTTCACAATTTTAAAGCGATTTTATACGAAAATTGTATATCCAAACTCTGGTTAGTTATTCAAAGCGTTTCTATTTTTGCATTTCTAAAAAGCTCTTTGTAGCTTACGAATATGATAATTTGATGAATATTGAATGTATGATTACTGTCTGATAATTACGTAAATAAAAAAAATTGATTCGTGGCCAATCAATCCCCTCATAAGTTGGTTAAGAAAAGACAATAACAATTGAAGTATCCTAAATGAACATTTGTGCCGTTTCGAAGCTCTATCCGTGGTCACGGAAACCGAAGTGAGGAGGACGAGGAGGAGGATTCCCTATCCGTGGTCGTAATTGAATCAGTGCCTATAGCGTGTGGTATAAGGTCCGTGTAGCACGGATCCAGACGCCGTTATACACCCGGGATGGAGATAGATATGAGATTGATAATAAGTTGAACAGACGTTCATTAACGAGACGCGTTAACGCTGGATACTGAGGACTCGGAACTCGATTAAGTCTCTAATTTATTAGTTGGTAACTCGAGTAGGTAGCCCCAGAGCAGAGTTTCCGCCTGGTTGCACGTTCTGTTGTTAATTGGGTCTAGCTCGGATTCTACGGAGGAAGAGAGGAGAGAGAGAGAGAGAGAGAAAGGGAGGGAGAAAGAGAGAGAGCGAAGGAAGTAGTGCCAGAGGCTGCGGGACACTGGCACCCGATGCATCCCGGACTATCTCCCGCCGGAAAAGTGAAGGGAGAAAAATATATAGCTCAGCCCTTAAGCCCGTCAGATTCATAAAATGGAGCCCATTTTAATCAGTCCCGTTTCCCAGGTAGGCGAAAAATAAAGCAAAAGCTATTTAAGTCGATATAGATGATTAAAATTTGTCCGCTCTCAGCGCGAATCCTGCGAATTCAAGCTCTTTCTCTTCGTCTACGTGCTGTTAATCCGCCCCCACTGATTTTTTCATCCTCTCATATCCGATCCTATCCTTCCATCCTTTGACCCCAATGGCAAGGAACGGCTTGTCAGGTGAGAAGATTGACCATAACGATGATTTGCGGTGGGATTTTCGTCCGCGAAATATATCTGACATAACTGAAGAAAGTGAGAGAGAGAGAGAGAGAGAGAGAAGGTTGAGGGTCGCCAGCCGTGGGCTGAGACACCCCCTCTCCCCTCCGTCAAGATTTTGACGGCATGCAGGAAAGAGGCCGACATTCTCAACGCGGAAAGCCGAAGATATTGTACAACAAATGGAGCACTTTATCTCCTTGCTTTCTAGTCCTCCTTCCCCTTCTCTATTCTTGAGGTAAACTCTGCGGAGGGCAGCGAATCTTGATATGAAGTCCCGCCGACACTTTCGCAATGGAGAAACATTCCTCGCTCTAAACTTCCGCAGAGACGCGATATCTTTTCCACTCTCACCGGGAGAACGTGCAGGACCGTAAAAAATATAGCCCCTGGGAGCATTTTGGAATGAGAGAATAATTCAGATGGTGTATTTTCTCTTCAGCGAGATGTATCGGACGTCTAGTATTCGCTTTGCGCAGAAAAATTGCCAGTGCGCCGCCTGTGGTCATGACAAGAACTTTTGGTTGAGTAAATCACACGTACGAACGGAGTCGAAAAGGTTAAGATTCGATAAGCGATTGAAGGGTATTTCGGTCAGCGTGTCGATACCTACGCGAGATGAGACAAAAATTCAACACCCATTATTGCGAGCAAAAAAAGCTCAATTACTGATAATTTGGCAAAGTAGATTTATTATTCCGTTTTCGAAATGCCAAAATCATATTGCTTATGCGATATTGATGGATCTACCTCTAGAGATGATCATGATTTGCTGTTCGAATGTATTCTGTACACGATGTACGGCGCATGAAATGGATCTGTAATATATATACTCGTTGAACAAAGAACAAGTTAGTCCATTTATTTAACCTATTACAACTTTCCATGCACAACGTCTCTGTGATGACCCGAAGCGTTGATAAGGGAGAAAAATCGTTTCTAGCCATGCGTGGAATAGTTGTGTATGACAAAAAATGAGTAGAAATTTATGAAAATGTGATTGAAGACACGCTTTTCGAATCGAAATTGGAAAGGTAAATTATTTTCAACGTTCGAGAGGTATTACATTTAGAACAAATTAATTTTAATTGACCTGAGTTACAGCTTTTGAGCTTTCGTATTACCATTTTTCCTCAGTTTGAAGAAAAAAATAAATCACGGATGTTGATTCTTCGAGATTCATTCAGGAGGCCTATGTGGATAGAACAACGCGTCGAAGCAAACATCTTCAAAGGCTACAACAGAGGCGAGAGAACACAAACAAGCAAGGAGAAAGGAAACAAAGTCGGGGGAGATAAGGATGCAGGGAAACAATCGGGATTTGTGTAGGACTTGTTTGCGAGGGTTAACCAGGTGATTAAAATCCCGGCTGTGAGTTTCGAATGAGATTTTATCATGCGCATATACGGTACGTGTGTATAACGCAGGCAGGACCGAGAAGAAGCGGCTCTTGCGTCCCTTATTATAAAACTTGACCAACTTTTCTATTGTTGAGAAACTTTCCTCGTATATATAAATCTGAGAGATAACTCTTAATAACTCTTGGCTGAGAATTGTTGAAAAGTCAAAGCCTGCTGCTGCGAACAACGCAGAATGCCTTGCATGTACTTTCTTCACTATTCCGCAGTTATTCCTGAAACCATGCTGACCACGCTTCGAATTTAATTAATTTCCGGTTCGACGCGTTCCTTTCATTCGATTCTTAATCCAGCCTCGTTCTTATTAACTCTCGTTTTATTACATTAATGCCGAATTATTGTTTAATTTTTCATCTCTGTAGAAGAAAAGTTAGATTTTGTATTTTCAGTAGTTTCCTTTCACCGATTATCTTGAATTTTCTTTCCGAGAATCCAAGAATTTCCAGTTTCGATTTGACAAAGACCTGATTTTTTTATTAACAGTTCCCTTTTTTCGACATTCTTACTTCGATACTAACAATAAACTTTTCCGACACAAATAATTGTTTCAATTCTGAATAAAGATAAATTTCTGTTCAAATTTCAATTTATCCTTTCCAAGCAATCGATTTCGAATCTTAAGAAGTTTGTGAATCAAAGTACAAAGCAAATGCTGAATAAATCGATACCGAGCAATTCAATGGGCGAATTGATGTCAGTTTCAAACTGATATCAATGCAAATCATTATTATAAGTTGGCCGTTTTTCTCATCACAACTCAAACAAAGCAAATTGTAAATTTTTTTCACGACAATAAATCGAATTCATCTAAAATTGGATCAAATTTTTCACTTTCATCGTTAAATCTTTACTGAAAAAAAGTCGTCACGATTCTGTTTCCGTTTTGTTTGTTCTGTTCACGCCACGTCCACTGTTTGAATGTTGTTTTCCTACTCTGCGGCGAGTGCGAGAATCGAATGAAAATTGTTTTTGTCCGCTGGATATACGAATATAAATTGAATGTGTGAATTTATTGGAATGGAATTATGCTAAGATGGTATTTTTTTTTTTTTTTTTTTTGTTTTTTGGTTTCGTACGACCTCCGTTTATTCATTCTCTTACAGGCACTCTTTATTTATTTCATTAGAACCATGAGACGGTACGCAACGTGTCTGTACTTGTGTTAGCTGATATACACGATAAGAAGGAAAAGGTGGAAAATAGAAAAATCCCCACACATATTACACATACTTTACAGCACGTCTATTCGTAACAGTCACGTCAAATATTTCCCCATTACCCTGGAAATTTTCCTCACATACAACAACTCTGCACGGATCTTCAAGAATTTCCAGCTAAAAAATTCAAAAAGATTCTGAATTGAAGCGTTACTCAAATTTCCCAACGTCGAATACGACGCAAGTTCCGAATACCTGAGGCGCCGCTGTTCCGCTATAAAAATTTCAATCTCGTCGACAAAATTGTTACATTGGTTTTAACATTTCAGAATTTTCGACCGAGCGTTTTCTTTTTTTCTTGAGCTCATTTATCGATACTTTTACAGGAAGCAAAGTTTTTTTCCATCGCGCATCATCCGCCGTGACTTTTGGTGATTTTTAAGGACACGTACAGTACAATATCCGAAAGGCAAGATACAGGTTTGGAAAATATCGAACTATGCGCGGGCGTGTTGACGATCAGTTTATTTTTTTGCAAACCATCCTCCACGCTAATTTGCAGGGTGCGAAGACTAAAAGGCATAAATCCCAGAACGAGGGGACTTACTACCGCGAAGTTCGCCAAAGCGTGAAGTTCAAATTGGTTTATCTGTCCTTCTATTTCCCGTTTATTATCCATCACTTTTTCTCTTTTCTTCACTCCCTCTCTGCTTTTTACAGCCCTGCGTGGTAAATATTATTAAACCACCCTCAGCGCTGCCCGTACCCCGTGAATAATCATTGAATTCGTACGAGGGGTTCAGAGTGATAGAATAAAAACTGAAAGAGCCAATCGATGCAGATCCATTAACCGCGTCGAACCTTTGTAATTAACTGTAAAAATGAACGATCAGACCTGGGGAGGCCTAGATGAACGAATACGGAAATAGAGGTTGAAAATTCAAATAGAAGACTCACCGCTTGTCGTCACCTGCATCTCTGCTACCGGAGCAGCGTTGAAGAGGTTGTCTGCAACAGAAAAACGACACAAAAGTTTATTATTATTCGTCAAATCGTGCGAGAGCGAAGAAAAATGAATAATATGTGGGATGACCGATAGACGGAAAAAAGTTTCAAAATCGAATGACTTAAAATAAAAATTATCTGTCCAATGAATATGAGGAGTTGGAAGAATACGAATACATGCAATTAGAGGGATCACCTAATCTTGCGGAATCTCTGTTACGAATTTACAATTTACACCACGAATCGATGACTTTTAATTAAACTACATATCGCGTAGTTATTTAATATTCACAAATGAATTCAGTATCGAACTAATGGATGCGATAATTTTTTTTATTTGACGAACGATAGTAATTCACAGATAATTTTCACCGCGAATTGAAGAAAAAGAAATAGAAATGCTGGGAAGAGGTGTTCAAAGTTTTTGAAAATATGAGTAGGTGAATATTTACTGCAACTGAAACGAATCAGGCTGCGCATCTCTGATTTGCTTTAATTTTTTTTCCTCACACACCCTAGAGTTGTTATCGTTGGTGTTTTTCAACTTTTTTTTCGTTCTTTGTCGCTGCCTGTAAGAAAACTATCTCTTTGAGGGTTGAATGTAGGCTAAACTTATTGACCCAAAGCTTCGATGGTGGGTATACAGAAAGCTCCTTTTAGATGTCTGATATCGACCTGGATCCTTTGTTGCGTGTATAACGGTCTCGACTTCCTTTCAACGAACGTCCGAACCAGATGCGATGCCGCAACACGCATCGAAACTTAAAAAGCTACTCAATACCTCAGTTTATTTTATTTTATTTCATTTGCACCCTCTCGCCATCGCGTGGCTTTAATGCCTTCCGTTGAATTGAATTGGAACAATTGAACTCTATTGGTCAGCGAGATCATACAGCGGTAATATTTTTGCTGCAAGGCAGGGGAGCCAACTCACGCAAAGCTGGATATGAGATTGGAATTCTGTTGTTACGACGATTCGTAGCAGTAATTAGTTGACAACACAAGATTTCCATGCCTAATCGTATCGCCACATCAACTGTTTTAGGGCTGATTCACCGAAAAATATTCGCTTCATCCATGACAAAGTTCACGCACGCGCAACCGGACGCTCAATTTGCCAAGTTCCGTTCCTTTCCTCTCTGCATATTTTCCGGAGGTTAGTATACATGGGTTTTGACGTCATAGTTGGAACTCGATTAGAGGACGAATTCAAGATGGGTAGCGGGTACCATTTCGATCAATTTTCAAGCCTCGGCGGAGTCGAGGGTTTCCTTCATCGGCCCTCTCTCGAGGACTCGGAAGAAAATAACTTCTCAACCCAGCGTCGAACGTTTATATCACCTCGCCCTCCTACGATTCCTTGCACCCTATAACGTCCCCACTTAAATACGCACGTATTCGAATACCTATCAGCGTCCCGTTTACCCCACAACAGTGAATAATAATAATAAATACCCGTCTCCTAAACCTCGTCGTTTATTTTCTCTTTAACTCGATTTCGTTTTTTATTGCTTTGTTTTACTCTCTCCTACACTGGTGGCAGCTTTGCAGTCGCCGCCTCTCTCGTTGACACCTAACAAAATAGGCACCTCCTTTACAAAAGAGAATGTAATTACGACGCATGTCTACTCATCATGACTTGGCCGCCTTTGGAGTTGGGTCAGGTTAGATTTTGCTGGGGTTAAAGCTGCAGGGACGCGCAAACTCCGCGACCCTTTAATCAATTTCACCTGCTGCCACATGGAGATAAATTACGAACGGCGGAAACGTTCTCAATCCTACGCAACGCACAGCTCTTGTTATCCAAGGATTTCATGGTTTTCGCTCAAATCTAAGTAGCGGAATGGATACGATACTCTTTTTACTTGGAGCCATGAATTAATAGTCCCAGACCAAAAACCCACAACGATGAACTAAAATTGTAGTTACGATTACCAAAGAAATATAGTAAATGAGAGACCGGTTTGCTATTGTGGTGCTCTCAACTATACAAGCTCAGTAACGGTCACTACGTGATATGCATGGTCTCTGTTACTATGGTCACATAGTAGCCATTACCATTGTACATTGTACGTAATACCATATTCATGTAGTAGCGGTTACCATATCGACATAATTCCCGAAACTTTGCTCATAGTCTTGACAACCGTTATACCGTATAACATGCCGTGAATAAATAATCTGCCGAGATTGCCTATCGCGATAACGGCCAAAAAATTAGAAAAGAACGTAGCTTGTCGATGATATAGAACTTGGCTGGCTCGCAAAGTCCCATAAGCGTGGCCGCCTTTATAAATCTTCAGTCACCGACACAGAGATTACGTACTTGAAACAAAAAAAACTATCACCAGTTATTAAAAATTTTGCATTAAAAAGAAATCGATGGAATTCCAAAGTGAAATTTTTAAATAAAGTGAACAGTAAACCGGACCATAGTTCTAGTTACGTAACGGTTACGTAGTATCCGTTACCATATAAATGGTACTATATAATGGTAAATACGTACTATATTTTCAAGTATTGGACATTATAATCCATAGTTAAAGCTACTATACTTGCACATAGTATCAATTACCATGTTAAAAAAGGTTTTAGCTTTAATAAAAAATTTTCCCAATGTAACGTCAAGTTTTCATCGCAATTTTGTCAAAGCACATTCAATCACTGTCACCATAACTCAATTGAACCATCCAATATGTAGTAAGTGAATTTTGAAAGGAACCAGTGTCCTCTTTATCTCAATAACGGAGTATTGCCGAGAAGAAAACAAATGTAAAAAGTAAAAATGGTAGATCGAGTTGCCGGCAAGGAATAAACGACGTTTCCATAATCCGATTATTCTTTCCTTTCCCATCTGATTCCCGTCCCTTGAAGGTCGACCAATCAATCGATTCGTAGTTGCAGGTTACGCGAGGCGTGTCTTACCAACCATTTGTCAGAATTTCTCGTGAACGTCTGATCGGTAGGAATAATTTCCGGCATTAAAGCAAAAAGCCGTGGCATCACGGATGTCTGACGTGAAACTATGAGGGTTTAGGGTGGATATTGGGGCGAAGCAAAGGGGTGGAAGTGGGTGTCGGGGGGCGGACGAGGACGCGGAGCAAAGGAGAGGGCGAAGATGGGAGAATGTGGGAGGCGAAGGCACGTGTAGATCGACGTGTAAGTGTCAGGAGGGGAATGCCTGCAGCGCAAGCACCTTCGATATCAGCCCAGCTGCCTCGCAATATGACATCGAGCCTCGGCGCCTTCCGATGTTTCGCTCCCGCCTCCCGCCTCCATGTCCCATATCAGGGAGTAAAAACTGATTGGATCCAAAACGTGAGGGCCGCGAACAGGATCTTGGAAGAAAGAGCCGACGCTGTGCCGAGGGATTCTTGTTTCTGGTGTAGGTATATTATACCTAAATCCCTGCGTGCTACGCGAAATTACACGACATTACGACTGGCGTGAAACGGTGGTCGAGAGGGGTGACAAGAAACAGAAAAAATTGTGCTGTCGCGGTGAGATTATCGTAAAACTCCTGAAAATCAAGGATTCATGCGCTCGACTATGTGAAACAAGAGTAACTGACAGAGACAAAATCGTTGGAAAATCGCCGACCACGTGTGGTATTTGCATACCGAGAGAAATTTTTTCTTCCGATTACCTCTCAGTCCTTAAATATTTTCATCTTTTCACGACAATCGAAAAATATAGTTTTAGGTAGAAAATGAAAATTAGTTTTCTAGCTGTTACCGGAAAGTCTAGTATGCGTTACTGTTCTTTCTCATTACGATCACTGTTGCTGTATTTTCTTGTAACTGCTGCGAAAATTTAATGCTTATTTAACTAAAAAAGTAGAGTTGACCGAAAAAACTGGTTTTACGTTGCAATTACCAAAAAGGATCGACTGTAGCGCAAAATAGTTACGCGTACCTAGTTTTTCGTAATCCTGACAATATTCAGACAGTTTTTTTGAACGATACCTGTTTTACTGAATTTTTCTAGTTACTACAACAAACGAAATTATGTTCAGTGCATCACCCTTTCAACAAATTATTCATTTTCATTTTTTATCATTCTAAATGACCAAACTATCAACGAATATTACACATTGCTAAAATATATGTGAAAGTTTGTTTCGTCTCTTCGTAATAGTTGAAAATCTAGTAGATATAGGGAAATTTTTGCAGAGGAGGTGTTTTTTTCTCAGATTTTCACTCTTTAAGATGAATCCGTGTTTAGAAGTTATACGTCGTGAGTGGTTTCAGAGGTTTAGCCGTCATTCGTTATAAGGCCGCTTTCTGCAACGACGATTTTTCCGCGTCGAGTTCCAAGGCTCCGCCCTTGAAGACTCAGCAAGGTATCTCGATGAAAAGACCCCCGATCTATACACCCCCTTTCTACTCTACCCAGCTTTCATTTCCCTACAGCCCCTAGTAGACCTCATAACGACAGACGGCTGTATTTTGGCCCGTTGGAATTCGAAGGTAAAAAGCTTCAAGATTTATTCTCCTCAACTGCCTTTTCTAGCTTTGCGATAGAAAAATTCTCCGCTTGCCCAAGGCACCAATTTCTTTTCTCCCAAACTTCTGTTTCACGATTTTTTAAGCGAAAGCACGATGCGTGAATTATCGATTGTTCTGCGAATTATGTTTTTGAATCGTCCTGTAGATACTCGAAATGCTTCGCGATTCTGCCGAGGTAGAACATCACAGTTGTTATACAAAGCCGGGTAAATGGTCGTCTAGACTCTGGCTCGCAAGCGTGTAATGATTCGATTAAATTAATTCCTCAAATAAGAGTAGGTATGCTGCTCTTGCGTGCATTCGTGAATTTCAACACGTGTCTGTATAGGTACAAGTACCAGCTGCATGGCTGCCTAGATTAAATCTAGGATACCCTGTGCTCGAATCTCTCTCTCTCTCTCTCTCTCTCTCTTTCACTCCGGCTCCGAACAACTTGAAAATGGCTAATTCATTCGTGCAGGCCCCGACTGAAAACAGTTTTTTAATTAAAAAGATACGAAAAAAAAAAGAATCAAATCATTTCCATAATAATGAAAAATTTTTACAGTGTGTTATTCAAGTAGCAATATGTCGTTGATTAAATTATCGTTTTAACAATCATACAAATGTCAAGTGCCGATTGAGTAATATTCTTCAGAGTACAGTCAAAGCTTTGAAAAATTGGGAAATCGAACAGCTTTTAAAAATTTCAAAATTATTTTATTTAATTATTTTCAACAGTCATCATTCAGGAGGTTGTTGTAACCGAAATCGGTACTTGTTATTAATTTCATTACAAAATAGCTGTATATAGAGAAGTTATCAAATTATCATAATCGTAGGCTATGGAGATCTATTTGCAAACACATCAATATTGAATACTGGAATTATCAGCAAAGAATAAGATATCGATACTTTATTTCAAATACCTTAAAGATTGTAAAAAATTTATTCGATTCGTGTGATTTCACTCTACGATGGTTTATTTCATTCTGAATACTATAATCTGCTGCAAATTCACTAGAAATCTTTATCTTGTGATTTTAGAAACTTTATGTATTTCATTTGATAATAGTGCACTGATGTTGATTATCGTCAACAAATGAGAATATTAAATTTCCTTGTAAGAAAAAATAAATCTGTTTCAGTCATTTCGTAGACGATTGTCTTTTGAATAACACAAACTGTCGTAGAATGACATCGGACAAATCTACTAAATTTTCTTTTTCTCAATTTAGAAGCCATTTGAATCGAAACATCGATATCTAAGCTTTTGCCTATAATTCTAGTATTTTGTACATCTTCGTATTTTTGAAGCTATCGCCATAACTTACGGGTACAAAAATCAAATAAATACTCAATATACGACTACGTGTTAATAAAGGTAATAAAAAGCACAAATTTTCGGCCGACCAACCGCCTTAATTTCATCTAGCACTTTGATACATCGGTATTACCAAACATCGTCTACGAGAGTTGAAGCATCTGGGTCAGCCTAAATATAAGCATGAAAAATAAAGAAGAAAACAGGAATGGCACTGAGAATGAATAAATCAAAGACGAAAAGAGGGGATGGCGAAATGAAAGATTAAAAAAGGAGTTTCAATCTCGCGATTTAATCTCCGACTGTACATACAAAGTACATAATATGTATATATATAATGTTTAAATAACGAAGTACGACTCTCTGGAAATTTATTACCTCCCATTGCACGGAGTTTACATCGTTGGAAATCAATATTTACGTCGTACCGAGAGATACTATCCATTAGTGCATTATTTGAAATTATTATTTCAATACTAATTAAAATGTGACACGATAGCTTGCTTCGCTGATTAAATAATTCCAACAGATTGCCGGCGAATGTACGGGAATATTGAGTACCGGTATTAATTTTTTGACTTCTAATTTAGCTTCCCACTTTTTTCTCCACTGCCTTTAATTCTCATGCAAATGGGGCCGGTTGCCGATTCTATCCCAGGGTTAAATGGACCGTCGTTTTACGTTTAACCGCGGTAGATGATCAATTATAAAATGAACGGTGAACTCAGGGGAGGGTTGACACTTCCAAGCGGTGCGAGGAGAGAAGAGAGAGAGAGAGAGAGTGAGAGAGAGAGAGAAAGGAGAAAGTCCAGAGGTTTTCTCCGTCGCGAGGAATGATTACCAAAGAGCCGAATGCAAAGCGAATGAACATAAAGAAGGTGGGAAACCATGAGAAAGGGGAATCAGCTAAGAAAAGAAAGGAAGAAAAAAATTAAAAGTTCTGAGAAATTAGCCGAATGAAAGAAAAAAACACCAGGGAGGAAAAAAAAAGAATGCAACAAAAGAGAGGAAAAAAAACGAACGAGATATCGTTGCAAGGAAAGTTAAATTTGGTTCGCGAAAAGTTTAACCGCATACATTTAAAAATGGGTGGTTCAACTTGGGCAAGACCGCAAACTTGCAGGATATGTCGGATTATGTCTTGCCGCGGGAGCTTTTGAGTATGCACATGTACGTGTTTATGTATACACGCAGTTACTTGTGAACATATGAACACTTATATTTTCATGGAATAGGTGACGATAAGGTGAATATCCTATTAATTGCTGCCACCTTAAGCCTGAACAACCGAGACTTTATTTGCTACACCGAAAGAAATTTTTACAGCTATAAAACTAATTTTCATTTCCTACCTAGAACTATACTTTCCGATTGTGGTAAAAAATGAAAATAGTCAAGGACCGAGCGGTACCCGGAACTAAAAATTTCTCTCATTGTCAGTGTTAAATTTCTGACGGTTGGTCGACCTGGCGAGAAATTGCTCTCGGATTGCAGGGCTTGCGCGTGAAATTTCAGCAGACGACAAGCCGTGCAGTCGTTAGGAACTCGCTCTGTAACGGATTGCCAAAGGTGAATAGCGGGAAAGAAATACATCTGAAATGCACGTGCGCATGGATACCAATACAGAGGCGTGCGAACCGTACACGTTTCTCATTAACGTAGAGCCGCGTTTCTATTTTGTCTTCTCCTTTTTTTGCCAATTTCTTTTTTCGCTCTCCCCCTCATTTTCCGCTCTGCGCCCTTCCCAGCCCCGTTTCCTGACACTCTTTTACTCGCCTTCTCACTGTTCCTATTTTCTTTTCATTCCTGGGATGGCCATCGCTCGCCGGCAGCTCGAGGTCTGACTCCGCGTGCCCCGAGGAAAATAACATGTTTCCATTCTCCCTCCGCTATCTTTCTCCCGTTTCCTACCGTTTCCACCCCTCCCCTTCTTTACCTATTCGCAGTTTCTCCTCGTCCGCGTCGCCGAGCTGCCGCGGATACGAGATTATCATCCAGCAAAAGCTACGCGCTGCAATGGGCGACAGATTTTTCCACGATGGGGGAAATCTGCCCGCCGGGCTGCAGGCTGAAAAGCCGGATGACATCCGACGGGATTATTACTCGCCGGTATAACCTACGCAAAAATTTAACTGCACAGCTTTCCGTTCGTTCCATCTCGCTTCAAGAAGTTCACCGGCAAAAGATCGATGCTCCTTGTTCATTTTATCGCGCGATAACTTTACAATGAGTTATTCGTGAAATTATTTTATTCGTAAGTATGTCTTCGTAGATTTATTTAAAAATACAAAAATTGAAGATACTTTGAGTTCAAATTAGAAGCAAGATTCGATGCTTTGTTTCAAATCGCTTGATAATTGCTGAAAAAGTTAACATGTATGTTCGTTCGATTTCACTCTACGGTGGCTTATTTTATTCAGGAAACTATTTTTTACAAATTAGCTGGAATACTTTTCCTCTCATGCTGGCGTTGTTTAATATCTAATTTCACAACACTGCGTCGATATTAATTATGATCATAAATGGGAATATCGAAATCGTTACTGAAAAATGTAAACAATATCAAAGTGACTTTGCAGAAGATAGTTTTCTGAAGAAAATAAATCGTTGTATACTGAAATTGAACGACTTTACTAAGAAACAGTTACTCGTAAGAAATAATTTTCACAACAAAACGAGCTATGGCATGGTAATTATTTGAACAACGGTTTTTTAGAGTAGAAACTACAAAGTTTGTGTTGATAATTACGCATCACTAGGTTGAAGTTACGGTCACTTGTTTCCGCTGTTTGAAAACTACAAAATTATTCTGCCTGCATAATAAACATCTCGCATATTATTACAAAAAATTCTTTTCTATTCTGTACGTTTTATTTAAAAATTTTAATAACCTGGAGTGTTACGTTTCTTCTCCCTTTACTTATATCTTGACTGTAGCAGATTGTGCGATGCAAGGAAATTTCAATTCAAGGAAGATTGAGCACATACTCAAACACAGTCGTGGGAAACACTCGATGCGGTGAATTGAAAGAGGGGATCTTCGTGCAAGCAGGGCGCACTTCGTAAATTCAAAACGATCATTTTTTTCCAAATTTGAGCAGTGCGGAACATGTTTTAATAGTTTGTGAGCCAAATTGGGGAATAGATATTAATCGAGTGTAAATCAACTTTCTGCAACTTTACAGTTTATTCATTTATTTCCTCCAAACATTGTGTATACTTTTGAAAAAGCGAAAATGCGTTTGATAAAAATTTGAAACACAGCAAATTGAATATGAAGTAAAACCGAGCTAAAATATGGAATAGTCAGGATGAATAAAAATGTGACATGCAAGAACATTGAATCTTCACAATTTGACGATTTTGTATATTCGTTTTCTGTACTTTAATTTTCTGCGTTTTGACTTTTCTATATTTCGACTATCTATGCGCATGAAATTTCTCCGAAATATATCGTAGCATTTTTTGAAAATTCGATATTGTAATTCTTTCATTTCGAGTTCTTTCTACATTTTCACCGTAAACCTACATGGTCTGCAATAAAAACGATTATTCAAACCTGAAAAATAATACAGTCAGTTGGAAAGTACAGTAAATGTGGAAATAAAAGCAGATTAATTAAATCCGGTAATATCTGAAAGAGTCGGAGTGTAAAATTTCGGTTGTACATGTGAACGTAATTAACGGCGGTTATTGGCCGATTTATTAGCAACCTACTACCTATAATAACAGAACGGCTGCATATCGCCAGGAGTTCGTTCGAGCAGAAAAACGTTGAGAATTTTTTACCCCGTTTCAACTCCACCCTCATCTCGTTCTTTCTCGTTCTCGCGCCAATTTTCGCCGAATCACGTATTTCGCAAAACCGGATATTACGTGACAGCGGTAATTAAAGCGAAAACCGTGCGGTGCAACGCGCACGAAACAAGAGCAATCAGAATTGTAGGCGGGGGGCAGAGTTCGTTCTACCCTTCTCGAAGCCCACGGTGATACGTGGGAACGCAGCCACCAACCGCCACGTCAACGAGGGGAAATCATCGCGAGGCCTTTCCGATTTCCCTTGGCAAACCCTTTGTTGGCCTTTAAAAGTTACTTTATTGTCGAAAGTTCCGTACGCTGAGAAAACTTTCATTTCTTACAGTAACCAGAAAAATTGATTAAAACAGGTATCGTTAATATAAACTGTTTGAATATTGTTGGTACGCGTAACAATTTTGCGCTATTGTCGATCCTTTTTTTGGTAACTGCAACGCGAAATCAGTTTTTTCGGTCAACTCTACTTTTTTAGTTAAATAAGCATTAAATTTTCGCAGCAGTTACAAGAAAATATAGCAACAGCGATCGTAATGAGAAAGAATAGTAACGGATACTAGACTTTCTGGTAACAGCTAGAAAACTAATTTTCATTTTCTACTTACAACTGTATTTTTCGATTGTCGTGAAAAAAAGAAAATAGTTAAGGACTGAGCGGTAACCGGAACTAAAAATTTCTCTCAGTGTACCGACTGGACTCAAGGTTCGACTCTCAACCCTTCAGATTTTTTGCTAATCGGTCCCTTAAGCCCTTGATCCTTTAAGCGGCAAGAAAAATTTCACTGTGCTGCAAGCGCGGAAAAGTCATTTTTGGATTCAGCAAACACGGAAAAATAATATTCACCAAAAACATGCCACGTAGCTGAAATAAAGTATTTTTTTGCAAACCTGCGTAGTTATCAGTAATCTGACATTGTTGTGCGTGATTATAATTACCGCTGGATAGTGGACAGATTTTTCTGGGTTTAAAAGATTCCGTGCTTTGGAGGTGTCATTGGAAAAGCAAAAATCATGATGCACCATATATTGAATTACCGCTACCGCGGATCTTATTCCTTAACTCCAACATTCAACAAAGTTTCCAAGTGACCATATTAAACCTATTAAAGAAAAAAGTTCCGGAATATAACGATTGTTTCGCTGCCTGTGTGTTTTTAAAAGCGGAGAATTTTACAGTGTTTTTGACGGCGATTTGGGTATGACAGAGAAGTGGTCCGGAATACCGGCGTGCAATAACTTTGTTATTACGAAAATCCAATCATAAATGTTGCGGTTAAAGTACAAGTGTAAAACACGGCGTTGGGGGCGATTCGAGCCCCCCACCCCCATGTCCGCCATTTCACCCCGTGTCGCCAACTTTTTACCCCCTCAGGAATACGCGCCAGGTTTACGCGGCGATATTTCGTGATTGGATGTAAGTCATAGATCTCTGGCAATATCAGCGTAAAAAATAAAAATTCGATGTATGTTTAATATTTATCCGGTCGGAGATTTCGACACTTGGTAAATTGTACAAGAATACGAGCGATTGAAATAATCACGGATGACTCCTGTGTCTGCATTGAACTGTTCAAGATTAGAATAACTTTTCAGGTTTTTTTGCTGAAACAAGATTTGGATGTTAGTTTTTACCGAATTTAAAATCCTCCCCAAGTATCGAGTCTAAGAGATGCCTCAAAACCATGTGATTCATTCCCATTTTCAAATAACGTGTCAGAAAGTATACTCGGTCCAGTTTTTTACGTGATTTTTCCCGGCTTCCTCCTCGGGTAACAGCGATTAAAAGATGGTTTAAAAACATTTTCGAGACTACGGATGACCCGAAAATATTGCAAAAGAAATTCTTTCCGGTTTCGTATATCCCTGTCAACTTGCAAACATTTTTCGACGAAAATCGTTACTCTTTTACATTTATAAATTAGGAAGCAAAGAAATTTTCTTCAACTTTTTGTATACCGCAAAGTAATCAAGAAATAAATTATAAAGATGTCGGAAGCTGCTGTTCGAACGTCAGTTCAACTAAATTCTGGAATTTTCGTATTTATATAAACGCTTGGAAGACCTTAAATTATTTATCTTCTTCGCAGCATGTAAAAGAAAATGCAGCAAACGCATATTTCAACACTCGAATATCAATAGTAATTTTTCCGGGGTTCACATTGTGCGTAAAACATTTGCCTTGGTAGGAGGCATCGAATTCTTACCGTTGGCGAGTTTCGCAGCTAAATTCAGTTTGCACTCGTGCCTCGTCCTGTATGTGTAAGGCTCCGGTTCACCTGGACACCAGGGAACGGACGGACCGCAGATGCATTTTCCGCTTCCAACGTCGCTTCCACCTGCGTTACGAGTCCCGCTGTTTCCTCCTCGGGTCAGCCCTTCACCGACGAGATTACACCCTGGTCTTGACATTTTTGGACCGTGAGGACAATGCCGCCGCCAACGCCCCGGAATTTCTGCAATGGAAATGAAAAACGATCAATAACCACTAGGGAAACCTCATTTTCACGACTCGGAGACGCACGGAATTATACTCGGCTCATTTCTGTTCCATTCACGATAATTATTGCCGGAAATTCCGTTCTGTTTTTCTTTTTCCAAATTTCATACAAGACGATTTTTTCTAATCCTGCGTATTGTTGAAATTTAAAACTATAATTTACGAGAAACCAAAAACAATTCGGTTATACGATCTTGTAAAATTTATTTCGTTAAATTTGTTGATATCGTTCGTAAAATAACTAAAATCGTTGATGAAATCAGTTCGACTTATGGGGGAATATTTTTGCGATCTTCCATGTTCTTACGTAGTAAATTCGAGGTCGGGTATCAGTCCTACTTTTACCGACTGAGCAAACTCGCCTCTTTTCTTTCTAAATTTGGACGGTGCATCGCTCTTTCGTAACGGAATTCACGAAAGTTCCTCGTATCCCGGAAATTGTCAAGGAATAAAATAAAATTTTTGGCCTCTGAAATGCGGGAGATGTGGAAATAGTCACACTTGTCGAAAAGCGACACATTTTTCCTGACGATTTTCGGGATCTGAGTAAATTTCCTGAATTCCATTAGGAAAGAGCGATGTAACGTCGAAATTCGAACCCTTTCCGTTCATTTGTTTGTTTAATATAGGACGAAAAAGGGAGAGTTTGCTCGGTCGGTAAACGCAGGACTGTTACACGACCTAAATATCAGACTTTGAAATTCTTAGAAAGTTGTATTTGCTAGTTTACACAATCCAAGACAGTCCCAAACTATTTGAGAATCTGCACGATTTTGTAAAAAAAAAACTATCTAAAATAATGTAAAACCTCCTCAGAATCGTATAAATATAATACAATGAGTGTATAAAAAAAATTGATCGTCATTGTTACGTCGTTCGATTTCAAATAGTAGAAAATTGATAAAAAATTTATTAAAAGCACGACCGCTGCAATTCGAAGTAAACGAATCGGACCGCGCGCCGGAAACTTTATAACTCAATGGTGGACAAGCAGTCAGCCATAATACGAGTATCCGTTATACATACTGCGCGTGGCTTACACAGGCGTGTACAATATCCTCGGCAGTAGAAACTTGTTACAGTTAATTGGAAGGACATGCGGAACCGGCGACAACGTTCATGGATATCTATGCTCGGGCCATAGAACACGGCCGGATTGGCAACTCTGTCGCATAACGAGTCCATTTCAAATTAACACGCAGCCCTGTCGCTGTTCGCGGGAACACACGGAGAGATATCGGCTTGTTCCGGAAGCTCTTCCTCCCGGTTACACCGCGTATATCTGTAATGCGTGTTCTCTGTACTCCGGGCAAGCACTCGGGCGCAGAGCTGCGCGGATTTGCCTACATCGACAGACGGCACATGGTCGACGAATTCAAATTGGTCATCAGTTCGGAATTGCCGTATTTACAATATACCCTATAACGACGATCGAATACTACAATCCTCCGCAATCACCGCAATGTTTCACTTACGGATTCTGTACTCGCCGTCAGAGTCGAGCGTGTTATTTTTCTCCACCCTACCGCACAATTTTTTACTCCTCATCAATTTTTACAGTACCAGCGAGAGTTTTTTTTTTTATCGCTTTGATTGTTTTATTTCGTTCGCAGGGTTATTAATCGCCGACATTCTTGTCGATACCACATCTTTGGAACTTTGTTTGATGTGTAATTTAATTAACGCGAAGATTGTATAAAAAAATGATAATATTTTACTGTCGTTAATACCTTTCTATCGTTTATGTGGGATGACAGGGAAATCTGCAAGAATTGGCAAATGACAGGGAATTCTGGCGTGTGTCTTGGAATTTTTTTATTTTCATTCTTGCTGGAGTACGATTCTTTGAAATGTAGAAAATTACTCGTCGCCAAACAATTGACGGGGTCGGCGTGAAAAGGGGATAAGCGGACTTTAAGAACCGATAAATTGACGTTGAGCACTATGTAAAATTTATGAAAAATATGATCACGTACTTGAAACAATTATTACGATCATATTTTAAAAATAATCTTAATCTTCGGTTAGTTTCTTAAAATTGGAGTATTCATTGACATGTTTGGTGATTGAGTTTAAACAAAATTAAACCGTAAGAAAAATTGCATTTCTTTAACTGGATTGGCGTCTAATTGTTAATTAATTTGGCATCGGAAAAGTGAATTTGTTATTAAAGTTAGGTTGAAATAAGGGAAATATCAGGGAATTTGATACGTCATTGACGCTTTGGCGTTTGATTTTCAAGTCAACTTTGGATAGCTGCTTTTGGTACACAAAGATTCGAAAACAGCTATCAATTTTTAAAATAAAGCTCAAAAATATGTTCGTCTCTCTCAAAAATTTTCACGCGTTACCCTAATCTTTTCACTATTTCGCCAACATGCAGAGACAGACTCGTTTCAGGTAAGCTGATTTTTACCCGATGGAGTGAATCTTGAATTCGCAAATTTTCTTCGGTTTTTATAAACTCGCAAAGGGAGGAGAAGAAGGGATGGATATGTGCCTGCGAAATTAGGTCCGATTGTAAGTTGTTCACTGTTATATGGTGAAGCTTTATTGTTAGATTATATTTATTCAAGTCCACGCGACGTCCCGCGCGAGTTTCGAGGAGCTGCGAATCGGAAACTCCATTAACGCAATTTACCACCAACCCCCGAATATTCGCGGTTCCGTTGTTGGCTCAGATCCGATCAACGAGCCGCGGGAAGAGCAACGCTGCTTTTACTCACTTCGAATATACGTTGCGAATCGTCGACTCGGCAAATGAATAAAAGGAGAGAAATAAAAGCAGCAAGTATTCACCGACGAAATGAATTTACACAGTATCTGCAGTTGGGAATTAATGTGAATCTGGTTCGGTTTCTCAATATATTTATTGAAATCAGTCCAAGAGTTAACGAGAACTTCAAGCCCGTTTATTACAGACAGAAAACCCCGATTGCTAATGATTTAGAATCAATTAAATAACAGCATTATTTTTTCAATGCCAAGATGAAAGCATCGGATTATTCCAGTTTGCGTTGAATTATAATCAATTTCGTGTTTAATTAAACTTTGAGAGTACGCGTTACTTGGGATGAAATTTCTCCCTTCGTTTTTCAATATAGTATAAATAAAAAATAACGCGTGCAAAATTATTACGCGGCAATGATACGTTGAAAAACCTAATTAGGTTTTACCCAAAAATACATTAACAGCATCAGAAATTGATTCTCGGTAGCTTTTACAGAGTTCATGAACCTACAAACATGAAAATCTTACAGGATTGATCATAATTAGATAAATACCAGGGTTTTCGTACAGAGAAGAAAAACGGAACGATAACGAAATCATATCGAAATGATTGACGACTGAACTTTGTTCATTTACGATTAAATTAGTGGCTACAATAATTGCTTTTCAATCTGTCGAGGAAAGATTTTTCCAATGAAAATTAAACTTAATCATCGTCATTAGTTTCGCTGTCCAAGTTCGCACTTCATCATGTCTTTAGTTAGATATAATAAAAAATAAAAATTAATCAAACACACCATATCTCGCATAATTACAGCTAGAAAATTGATTCTTATCCTGCGTCCAGGACTATATTTTTGGCTTGTAGCAAAGGATGGCAATTGTGTCAAGGCCGTAGAGTAACCACGACCAGAAATATCTCCTTCTAGTACAGGCGTGCAAGTTCCTTATCATAATCTCTTTCCCCTTAAGGGAGCTTTCCAGTGTGAAATTTTCAAAAAATCGATTTTTTTTTTTTTGCTTTATCGAATAGTATACACTCTTCCGAACATTCCCTGAAATTTTCATGCCGAAATTCAGATTTTTTCGGTTACTGTACAGCATTTCTTGGAAGAAGGCAACGGAGCGCTACAGCTACCGCGTCGGCCGTTTGCCCGTGTGATCGTTATTTCTATTGTCTCGTTCCTACCTGCACGTACATGAACTTGGCTCGCCAATTGTCGAAAATGTGAATTCGGACTATTGCATAATTTGGCGTCAATTAGCCGTAAATTAGTCGCACGACTTATTTTTTTGTCGCACTCAATTTTCAAAAAAAAAGCGGTTGGAGTGCTAAATTCTTGAAAATCAATCAATCACTGTGTGTGGCAACTAGACCCAAAGTACGTATTCTGCGGCAAGCAGATAGTAGAAACCGCTACGCAGTGTGCTGTGTGCACCTTCAATGAAGGTTATGACCCAATTTTAAAAATTTTGGAGACGATGGGATGCACGATAGGGCCGAGCGCCGCAGATTTCGCCGCTAAGTACAAGAATGCGCGCATCACCCAAGCAAACCGCCGGGCGTCCCTGGATAGCAAAGAGGCGAGGACAGCTCGTCGGACTGAACAATCCATTGAGCACGATCTTTTCGAAGAAGCAGAAGGGATATTGCATGGACCTGGCATCGCTGATTGACCGTAAGTAAACGATTTACCTAAAATTTCCTCACTTGAAACTTTGAACGCGGTTTTCTCGAAACAGCATTTTTCAAAACGGTGTCCAACTTGGAGGGCAGAGTTTTAAAGCTATCGAGTTGAATTTTTTACACAATATTCTTAACGTCATTGTTTATCGTGCTATGGAAGCTTTTTTTTTTTTTTTGACATCTTCCTATTTTTTTGTAAAAAAAACTGCCAAAAAAAATGCTAAAATCGATACTTTTTTTTCAAACCGGCGCCATTTTTGCAAAAAAAAAAAAAAAGAAAAAAGCCTCCATAGCACGAAAGCCAATTATATACCGATCAATAATCTTTTTGTGTTTTTTGTTTCAGATCAAAATTGTGACCCCCAACGTGGACACCACATCCAAGTGCATTTTCT
The DNA here is from genome assembly GCF_021901455.1 of Neodiprion lecontei. Classification (NCBI taxonomy): domain Eukaryota; kingdom Metazoa; phylum Arthropoda; class Insecta; order Hymenoptera; family Diprionidae; genus Neodiprion; species Neodiprion lecontei. The sequence goes on from NC_060262.1 coordinate 21,210,424, forward strand.
GCAACAATTGTTTCATCATTTTTATAGATATTAATTAATAAATAAATCGATCTTTAAAAAATTGTTTTGTATTCTTCAATACCCAATTAATATACAAAAAAAAAACCAGACCGATTAGACTATTTTTTCTTTAAAAAAAAAAATCGCGAAAAACAGCGATTTTTGGGGCTGTCACACTGGAAAGCTCCCTTAAGGATTCAGCGCCGCGCACAGTCTTATTATAAGGAGAGCCGATCGTCTGATGCACGTTGGCGTTTTCCCCGAGGCGTGAAAAGGGTCTTGGGGGAAAGTTTTGAGAAGAAATGTAAGTGGATAAGAAGGTGAAGGTATAAGCACCTACAACGGATGGTACAAGCGTAAGTGGAAGGAAGTAGCGGGTGCATGTGGGTGCATGCATACATGTACGCATACGTCGAGGTATGCTGGAAGCATTACAACAGTTTCCGTGGAACTCTTCCGAAGTACGTAGGAATGACAAAGTTTCCCGGTTGTGTGCTTTACAGGTATATGGCAGAGCGATAAATGGATTGAATCGTAAAAGTGACTGGGTTAGAATTCACCCGTCCCGTTGTCGGCCCCTTCTCGTCTATTCGAATCCGGCTAGACTTACGTGGCTAGAATGCCGCTGAATTTCTCGCAGATTTACCCCCCCTCACACCCTTTCGGGCAAGTGCAGGAATATCGCCTTGTTGCTATGCTCGCAGTGACCGTGTGCAAAAAAACTGCAACCCCCGTGATGAACGACTACTCCGTACAAAATACAATCCCGTATATAGCTGTGAAACGGCGTGCGCTTTGCACGTTTACTTTCCCAATGGATTTCTTCACACGTACAGAGATATACCTTGAGCCGGATGGTGCAATTCGAAAGATTTGTTGCCCGACTTTTCATAGACTGGTTTGAAATCGAAATGGATTTTTATCTCCTACGGAAACTTTACAGCTAGACGTGAGCGCGGGTTTGAAATTTTGAAACGATTATTTTTACGTATCTCGCGGAGGTGAATCTGCGGTGACACAGGTCTCACCTTCCATTTACTTAATTTTGATCTTGTAACATTCTGTTACCACAACAACGAAAACAAATGTTGAAAAGGAAATAGACCAGTAATAGTCGTAGCATTGACTATTATTGCAAGAACAAACAATGTACATTTGTTTGCTTTGGCATCTCGAGAGTGCGCTGTGAAAAAATTGTGTTACCAACAAACGTGGGGGTAAAACTCAAAAGTTCTACTAACCTTTGGTCACTTCGTCACCAGGCTGTCGAATAAAGGTCCTGTACTAAGAGAATTTTGTTGCTCACATGGGCTAAGATGTCTCGAAAAGTATGAAAAAAAAAAAACATTTCGCCAAAACCCTTTGCCTTTGTAACCCTAATAGGTCACTGGGGGTGAATTTCACCCCAAACATTTTTTAAACTTCTCGTAGAGTCTCTTGGTCGCGGAAATGAGCCTCGTGGCGCCATTCTTCATAAGAAGACCTTTTTTCGACATTTTTCGCACTTTCTTTAACTTTGCCAATGTTTTACAATATTTGCACAATTAACTTTGGTCGGAAAACCTGAGAGAAATTCTTCTGCGATTTTTAAACGGTGCATAGATATTTTTTTTCTACATTTTTAGAACGCATTTTTGAAGCAATATATCACGTTTGGGGCGAAGTTCACCCTGTGTGAACGTTATACGATTCTACTGAGGTGTGACCTGCCAGGGTTTAAAAGCCTTTGAATTCATCCATTTGAATAACACAGGATTTTCAGGCTTTCCGGTTCGTTGTTTTTCGATGTTTCATCGACGTGTTGAGAGAAAAAAAAGTTTCAAACTTGGTACATTTTTTTCCGTTAACCGTCTACAAATTCGATACAGAATTAAAAGATTCGAGAAGAAATGTTGACATTGAAGCTTTTGAACTTTCCCACTTGAATAACGTATGATTTTCGGTACTTTACGATTAATTATTCACTCGTAGAATCCAAAAAAATTTTACCCAATGCTTACGAATAGTTATTAAAAATTTACCGAGATTCTCATATCTCAACGTGATACATCAAACAGAAAGAAACATTAACCACGAAACGTCAAAAATTGTATGTCGAACTGATGGAAAAATTCGAGAACCTTGACGCAGAATTTACAATTGAGATTGGAGTTTTGGCTACGTTTTTTTTCTATTCATTTTCAGATCTTTTAGTACACAGGAGCCACAAAATTCGACAATAAGCATATTAACCCTAATAATTCGCATAACGGTAAAACAGGATGAAAAGTTATATCCTGCTTCAACGGTGAGTTCTAAAAATCTAAAAAAAATATCTAGCTATTGTTTAAAGATCGCAACAAAAGCTCCCTTGGTTTTCTTAACCAAAATTTATTGTTTAAATATTATAAAACATCGGCAAACTTGAGTTAACGTGTGTAATGTTTGGGGTGAAATTCTACACTATCATAATTTAGGTACTCGTGATTCAGCCCAGCTCCGTAAAGAAGCCGTCCATTTTTTATTTCAAATTTCAAAAACATTACGCCATAAGTTCATCATATCAATTCAATTTCAGAGTGTAATTAACTTTCACTTCGTACACTTAAGGTTTACAAAAAGGTGGGTCGAATTTTGATTTCTCATATATAAAAATATTACTTTTCCTTACCCGTTCCGGTTTTTTCACTGTATGTAACACGTATTTTTAATTAAAATTAATAAAAAGTCAAACAATCGCTTCCCTGAACAGCTGACATAAATAATTTGTAAAAAATTTCAAGGTATCTTCTGCGCGGTTCTGTATAACCTTGTCGATTGTATGAAGAGAAATGAAAACAAGGAGGAAAAATAAAAGTGACTTGATTAGCAGTGAAAAAAACTTCTCCGCGAGACGTGTGACTTACAACACCTCAGGTTGCCAATTGACGTTACGGTTCTTGCTCCGAAGATGGCCGAACCTGTTTTGACCGAAACGCCAACTAAATCTAATAAATTATACGAGAGGACCGTTTATGTTCGTACCCACGATTCTTAATTCTTCAATTACCCGTGAAAGTGGTCCGGTCGATGAAACAAGTCGCATCCGTGCAAGCGGAATCGGTAAATAAATTTGATAAAATATTTGAATAAGCAAAGTAAGAACGGGAAAAGCTAAAGAAGGGCGGCAAGAGAAATTCATCGAGTAAATATCACGTAAATAGTCAATTACAGGGTGTACCTACCCAGAGTAGGGACTCGTAACGGGCGTTCCCTGCGAAACTCGGCGCTCAGCGACAGCGGAAAGTCAACCAAAATTATACTCGATGTCTGCACTGCGATGTTTTTTAGAAAAGACTTGTTCGAGCAAAAATAATTTTTTTTTTTTTTTGCCGGTAGCGCAAAAAATATTTTATTGCTCGATTAAAATTTTACTTTATTAACAATCTCGCCAAACCTTTCGTTACCTCGACAAAAAATTATTCCTAGCAGCAGTATATTTTTTTCACCAGCGCTAGGGTAATACTGTCAAATTTATCCGTCAAACCAGAAATACTTTCTCCGAGTGTATCGGTTGATCGATATCTTTTATCTTATCTATATAACGTGTTCACAAGTAATCTTATCTACATAACAACACTTGTTGTCCTGCTGGTATTTATCATCTTATCCAAATGAATTTCGGCGTAAATAATGTTACCGTGTTGTCTTATCTGTATAAAAATACTTATTATCTTGTTGAAAACTTTTACCTCATCTAGACGAATCAGTTCACGAATAATCTTATTATTTCATATTATCTAGACAAAAATACTTGTTATTCTACCGACATATTTCATCTTCTCTGGATAAATTTCTGCACAAATAATTTTTCGACGTTATATTATCTGTACAACAATAGTCGTCATACTGTCGATATTTTTCACCTTTATCCAGATAACGATAATCATTATCTTCCATAACTAAATATGACGTCGGCTGCTTACACCTGTAGGCCTTGAGTTTGACACAAAAAAAAAAAAAAAAAAAAAAAAACTCCCGGTATAGACTTTATCAAGGAATCTGCGTGGGCGTCGCACCAGCGTCTACGCGTTTATAAATCGAAACGGAACTCGCAGCCGGAAATGGATTTATTGAAGTGATGCTATATACGCAGGGACGAATCAAATATTTGAACGATTGTATGTGCTAACCTCGTCAGCCTGTTACACACATACCTGTGTGGACGCTGCGCATACAGACAAGTTGTGCACGTATGTACGTTGTACGTACATAGAGGTATGCTGCAGCGCACGACGGGGTTTGTGCAGAGAACGCAGACGGAACTGACGTGTAATTCATTGCCGAGGAGTTAATTACGCGGACTAATTAGCGCGCCGTATACATCTATATATATATATATATATATATAGATAGATAGGATATCGTTCGCGAGAAAAGTAGGTACCTACCTACCTTACACCCGCGGACGAGTCATCTTATACGCGTACATTTAGCGTAATTAGGAGTATTAGAACTCGATTGAAAGCGCGGACACGCGATGAAGATTTATTTATATTTAATGTACTATCTTTACCACTCTTGAAATTTGTAGAAATATTTTTTCGCAAAGGGAATTTTGTCGAGGTAAATTTGCGCACGAATTACCTTACGACGTTACCTTGTCCGGGTAAGAATAATCATTGTCTTTTACGACAGCCGGAGCTGGCGTCGAGAAATTATTTGCCGATGTAAAAAGGAGGAAAATTCCATTCGAAAATGCACGTGATAGATGTATTTTAAATCTGCGAGGCACGTCCGTGAGACGACGAGTCGTACGACGATTGGAGCATCTTCGCAAGCCGAACGTTTTCAGCGAAGAAGACGCCCGGAAATCAGAGGTGAAATTCTTGCGGACAACTTGTTTGCTGTTCGAGACCGGCATACGAATTACTTGTTGAAATTGAATAAGTCCGGACTGACTGCCAGGTGAGACCAATATGGCGTAATAAATTCAACGGCGGCATTCGGCTCGGCTTTATTATCAATTCTTTCCGAGTTTGAAATTGATTTTTAACCGGCAATTACCCGACGTAACTAGCGGAAGAATATTTTCTGTAAGGGAGTTTGAGAATCTTGAACTTGCGATTATAAATCGAGTGTCTGTTTGAGTACAAAGGACACGAAAGGAATAATCGAAGATTGAATAATTCTTCGTGTCAGCGCTTGATCGAGTTATGGATTTTTTTTTTTTCTTTTCAGCATTGATTCGATTTGTAAATCTGGTTCAATTCCAAAAGACGGATTAATCTCGGGAGAAAATTATTGTCGGATGCAAAATTCTTACACAATTTTTCGTTGGGAATGTTGAAAAAAGTAATGCACCGAAGTAAATCTTCCGAAAAGTTTTGATCACGCAACTCAACAGAGACCGTTGAGTTTGTTACCCTTTAATTTTTGCTCATTTGTTTCGTTCGCTTTTGACAAACTTTTAACTAAGTTTCATAAAAGACGATAAAATAAATTCACCCGCTCGATTCGCGGTACAGTTTTAAACAGATTTCAAGTCCGCGGAAGTAATATTATACGCGTTAAGAAACGATTTTTTAATTTGGTACAAGAGTTAGATTATTATATAACATTAAGGTACGAATGACGCTCCGACGGCGGTTGAAAACTTTTTCGGACATGAATTATGATAATCCGTCACTTAATCTGCACCGGCGAATAATATGTATCTGTAATTTTGTAACTTGGTCGATTAATCATATCCCGTTCAGTCATTACAAGCTCTGATCTTCCTATTATAATTAATAACATAATTACCATTTATTAATAAAAGGAGTTTGCGAATCTATTTTCTGTATTTCCTGCTCTCTCCGTATCTTCAAAAATTTTTGCAAAGGTATCGATCATTGTTGTTCCTCGTACGGTGTACATAGGTACCTACGTTACGTTCGGCAATCATTATTATCAGATCTAGTATCACGTAATCCTTCTTACCTACAGTAATCCTATGTGATATTTTCTAACATTTCTCTACTCTTCGCATTATATTTTCAAACCATCAAATCCTTGTGATTACGTTAAGTTTTTGTATTATTTCTGTTTTCTTTACAATCTCGGACATTCTTGTGATCTCTCGCGAATCACCAATCCGTTGTAATATTCAATAATTTTTTTGTATTTCTCACGCGATCTTCGTAATCCTTGAAATTTTTGTAATTTCTACACTCGCTTGTAATATTTGTAATTCTTGCAATCTCTCGCGGAATAAGTAATCCGTTGTAATATTCTATGACCCTTTTGTAATCACAACATGCGACCTTTGTAATCTTCGAATCTTATCTAAACATTGTAATCTTCGTAATTCGTTTGAATCTGATATCCTTCGTGTTATCTTGGCGATCCTTAGAAGCCCTTGTAACTTTAATACTCATTTGTATTCTTTGCAATCTCTACAATCGATTTTTCATCTCCAAAACCGAGATCAGTGTCATTTATTTCACGTATTGATTAACCCGCTGCCAAGTCCTAATCAGAGACGACTTGTAATCGCAAAAGTAAGTAAATCCCGGAATCGGAGCGTACACTTCAGGTACAAAAAAGTCACGCTGGCAGTAGCCCACATCCAAAATTGAATTAGCCATCATCCGTCCCTCTCATTGTTCCTCGTCCTGGATTTTCGTCTCATCCTTTTTGTCAACTTCCGACATTCTTTTCACCCGCCGGCTTACAAATTCCCGACAGTTAGAAAATTAGCTCTGCCCCAGAATATATCCCCGGCATCTGTAGCCTTCGTTGTCCCAAGATTCGGTGGGTCGGAGGCTCGGCTTGTATACCGAGCAAAATATCGTTTAAAAGATTTTACGCTCATAGAGTTTGTCCCGATATTGAAGCGCCTTGCAGGAATTTTTAACGACGATCCATACCGGCTTTCCAATATACGAAGCCCCCGGCCATTCCGCGCGATACAGCCCGTTTATATTACGCCGTTACACTCAACCGCCGACGTGCCCATCGATCGACTTTACAGGGATGCGAAATCAATTCTCCACGACTGACGCGACAATATATGCTATACGGTATAAATAACCGATGCGACAACTCATAATTTGATTGTCAAATGAATGGAAATATATTTCATAAGACTTTCAACAGGCTGATGAAAATAATCGTTTTTCTTCCCTCTCTAAATTCTTCCCCACTTTCAACGCCGCTATTTTCTTGCTTTATCGCAGATTTTTCGTTCGACTTGAGTATATTTCTCCAGGGCCAATATTTACTTGAAACTTGCATCAAATGTTAGTATTAAAAGCATGATTTTTCCAGTTTTATTGCCATCGCGATGGCAACGGTTTTTTTTATCTCATTTTTTATACTATTATGATTTTTTTCACTGTGAATTTTGCGTAATTTATCCAGCTAGAATGGGAATGTCATTTTTTTTACCTATTCCGGTAAGGGCGGGGGGGGCGTTCCACTTTGTAAGGTCTCATTTTCTTCATTTTTGAGCAAATTTTTCGAACAATGCAATTGAATTATGGTCGGTGTCTCGAATCGAAAACGTAAGCTTGTTCTCTCGGAGCAGAAAATTTTCATCAAACTTTAACCTTCAGTAACTTCTGAACAGTGAGGTATGCAAAAAAAAAAATTGTAGGAGACCTTTTTTGTAGAGAATTCAATTTCCTACGAAAATATGATATATATATATATATATATTTTTTTATAAATAGGAGATACCGAGATATGTATTTTTCTTCCTCACCATAAGAAAAAAAATAGAAAACTGCGAGCCGGAGGACCTTCCTATTAGAATTAAGAGCTCATACTTGGAGAGAATATTTTCGAGGTGTCTACCAACCAAGTTTTCGGAGTACAAAGTGAAAAAAAAATAGTCGATTTTTTTGGCCAACCCTAATGTATATATATATATATATATATATATATCCACTTAAACTTCGGGTAGATATAATAAATAAATATTAGAGGAAAATTTGATTTTAAGGCAAGATGAAGGGCCCAGTCTAGGTTATGCATAAGGAATTGATTTCCAGAGAGAGAGAGAGAGAGAGAGAGATTGTGTAAGGAACGGTCGTGAGTCAAACAAATTGATGCCTGGTAGCAGTCGAGAATACCGGAATTGAATCTCATCTGAAGCCTTGAGTCTCGACTAATGCTGTTGCGAAGGAAAACGGAAGACGGTGCGGAGGTAATGGCGAGTAGCGGGGGATGGTTGGGTGGGGGGGGGGGGGTGGGCGGGGAGGGGTTTCCCACTCAACGTTGCCTCTCTAAAGCCGTAGCTATTTATGTCTGTCGGTGGCAATTCAATTTTCCCAAAATTTAAATGCAAATTCATTCTTCTGCAGCAACCCCCCCCCCCTACCCCCCCCCTCCCTCTCCCCTCAATCCCACCCTCAAGCCAGCACCTTTCCGTGTTCTACGTTTCTTTTTTTTTTATCCAAATACTTTGTACAGTTGATTGCGTATTTTCTTTCTTTCTTGTGCAACTGAGCAGTGGTGTTTTTTTTTTTTTCTTTCATTTTTTTTTTTTTTTTTTATCTTCTTCAACCCTGAGGTATCACATACGATTTTATTTTTCAACGTTTTCAGGGAGTATAATATTTGCATGTAATGTACCAGGTTTGTTGGCGCATCTCAAATATTAGGGAAAGATAATTGTTTTTAAGGAAAGATTTTACGTTTGTAAGAAAGAAAAGCTTCTACCGGTATGTTGATGTTTACGTGAAAAGTAATGTTTAACATCCGTTCTGAATTCATTGGCTTCAGTATGTTCCTGAATATTGGTCCTGACAAAATAAAAAATCTAGATTTTTGACAAGCTATGCCTAACGATTTTTGGTGGACATAACTTTGTATATAATACATATATATGTATACGTATATTTAGTTTCCATATTTACGATAATTTGTCGATGGAAATTTTTCAGGAGGGTATTAAAAATGAGAAAAAAAATTACAGAAAATTCTAGTAAAAAAATTGCAAATGTTTTGAAAACCAGTGAAAAGCGTTACTCTAATTTTTTCAAATCGTTATCACTTCATCTGGAATTTTATATAATTTATGCCAGATCTTTCAGAGAGTTTTGAATAATCTAGAATAATTGATCGACGATTAGTTGTAACGGTGATTAATAATCGACAACTTCTAAGTCAATAATTATACCGCGTTCTAAAAAATTGCAAATTTTTTCTTCATTTTCCCTGAATGCTTCTGCAATTTATTCAGACTTTGAAAATCACCCCAAAAATTTCAAGCTGTATTAAGAATAAATAAAAAACATTGACTGTTTTATTTGCGAATACTATCGTATACCGAAGTTACGAACAAATTGGGAATGGTGACTGTCGGACATTTATTCTATTTAGCCCAGAGCCTCAGTTTTCTCAGAATTTGTTACTTATCTTATTCTTTTTTTTTTCTTTTTTTCTTTGTATTATTATCTGCTCTTCTACTTTTTGTCCTACTCCTTCCTCCTTCTTCTCTTCTTCCGACTTCGTATTTGTTCTTTTTCTACCTACAGATCAGTTGGGTTGAGTGAGGTAAAGCTAAGACGAGCTCAGCACCGGGAGATCAGGTTGACAAGGGGATGACGTAAGCTACGCATCTCTTTCCATAGAGATTAAACCACGTCATATTCCAAACCCAGTAAATCTGCTCGAGCAGCTGCTCCCTCCTCTTTCATTCTCCTTGACTCTTTCTCGTGCCATTTTTACTTGTTACAAATATGAACATCCCACAACGTGACCTTCGCATCGATTCATATAACTATAAGGCCGAAATTTTTTTGCTTGCAAATCGTTTATCTCCGAATCAGAGCATCGCGATCATTAATCGTATTCTCCGTTCGATTCTACTGACCATACTTAATTATACCTTTAGACAACACATTTAATTACGACAGTGACGGCATACAGCACAGTGTAAGTGTTGGAAATTTTATTTCACTCCTTCCGGTTGATTCGATCCTTATTAATCGGTCAGAGGAATTGCAAAAAAATCAGTCAATTCCCGAGTGATAATGTAAAAAAAAAAAAAAAGAAACCTCTAAGTAAAGGAACCAGCAGCGAGTAATGAGAAATGATAAAAGAAAATAAAAATCAAAAGTGTAATTCCAAAGGGACGCAGTTGCTGTAGAACGTTTTTAATTAAATTTCATAACAGCGGCTTGACGTTGAACCCGGCGTCTTATCTCTTCTTCAATACATGCTTTCACCTTACACATCGCTGCTGGTGCAGGAGAAGTAATTTACAATTCCCAGCTCGTGAGTTCTGCCTTCGTTTTTATTTTATTTTTATTTTTTTTCTCACTTTCCTTTTTTGTATCTCATTTCGTCCGTATACCTACCTGGTTTTGCACCGGTAAGATTGCCACCACCAAAATATTTCGTGGTAAAAAGTGTAGTACAGGTACAGGTATAATCTACGTGTATTTCGACGTTTTATCTCGTTGTCTGCGCAAGCCAAGATCGAGAAGTTCGCGTATTTGCGAAGCGTGCTTTATACCACCTGGATGAGCAAATATATTAATCATGCTGAAACCTGCTTTACGCGGTTTAAACAAACGCAAACCCTAAAACTGGCTCGGTAAAATAAATTTCCTATCTGTTTTCTGACGTTTAATTTAAAATCTTTACTTTTTTATTCGTCCCTTCGTTGCACAGATACGACGGATTTACTTTCTCAATTTCTTATTTTCGCTACGTTTCGAACAATTTACGGTAATAAAGATCGATCTTACGTAGAATAAAAAATTATACTTTCACGCTTATCACCGGTAGCATTGAGGCACGAAATCTAAAGAATGAAAATGAAAACGAATCATAGGAAAATTAGTCTCAGCGTTGTTTGAAGAATTGTTCAATTGCTCGCGAGTCAGCTCCGGATGTCCGTACAATCAGCATACGCTCTATTTAAACGTAAAAGTGCCGTGCGATGCTCTGTCTCATCGTTGGAATTGGTTAGCGAATGAGGAGAACGATTGTACAGGCAAATACGTGTCGGTATAATGAAGTGGTTGACCGAGTGAGTGCGATTCACGTTACGTACAGGCGCGTAAATGCACACGAGCATTGGAAAATCGATAAACGCATCGCGACTGGAACAAGTCGATACTGCTGCATGGGTGAATTCGCGTTGCAAGTGAAATATACAGGAAGAGAGCAATGCGTCCAGATCCATATGTCACGTGTGTCTGGTATATGTATAAAATAGTACTGCAATATTTTACCTCGACTCGCGTGTATCGATTTTCCATTATGGCATCGCTCAGCTTTTCTCTCAAAGGAAATGAAATATCTATCTATGGATATTATGCATAGATGACGTGCATCCCAGACACAGAGACACAGTAATGCGCGTACTGTTGATGTTCGAATCGTGACATACTTCATATTTTCTTCTTCCTTGACAATCGTTCTCAACGCGTCATCGTAATCCGATTCTGCGGCGTCATTTGCACAGTTGCACACGCTCCGAAGCGAAAACATTATTACTCACAACATTCAGTGCATACCAAAGAGTAGTTTCTCTTTTTACGTAGTGAAATCTCGTATTTTTATTTTTTTTTTTATATTTTTTATCTGTCAAGTATGGTTTTCTTTCGTTTGCATTTAGAATTATTCCATGATTTTTCACCTCGTTCTTTGAAATTTTTATATCGTATCGATAGTTGGCACGTTTTTGTTTCTTGAACTTTCGAATACCGTTCAAGGATAAGCCGTCTGAATTGTAAGCCGCAAGATGCCAAAAATTGTTCAAAAATCTTCCATCACTTTTATTTGAACCGATGTCAGCGAGAACATACGCTGGAAAAAAAATCCTCTGGACTTGTTTGAAACAAAACAAATTTGGCGTAAGCGAGAAAATTTTATTACATTCTGTCTAAATTTATTTCAAGCCAATAAATTTTTGATTATTACAAAGCAAATTTTCCAACAGGTTTACAGTCAAATATGTATATTTTTTCTTGGCGTAAGAAACAACATTCCTACTATGCACTAGAAATAAATCGAAGCGAATTTAAATACCACAAGTAGTCAAAATATGAATATTTCGATAAAAAATTTTGTAATTATAACGTTGAAAATTATGAAACTCCGGGGCTCTTTACCAAATTCCAATGTTTGTGGATTTCTTTTATTCACGATTGAGATTCACGGAAATCACTTGACAAATAGTCGTAACAATGAATTATTAAGTTCTGCATTCCTGGCGCCAATTTACCTCGAATTTTGTGCGTGATAAGAAAAACGTGGATAAATCAAATCTTCGAAGAAGAACTTACGTGATATTTGTAGCTGCGTGATCACGTTTAACAATAATTGAATTTAAACGAGAATGGGGGTAGAAATCCTCTCACCGAATACGTTGCAGAGGGTTGGTTACACAGAGCTTCGAAAATTGGTGGCACGAGTTGCGCTTTCCTCGCGAGCGTTTGTAAAAATGCTGTTTGTCTACCTCGGAATATTACCGCGGCACGGTTTACAAAACTCACAATATCATGTACAAGTACCGTGTTAATACAAGGGCGATAAGCTCCCTTCCACACATTTGGAGCACTTAAAACGGCCGCGTCATCGGGAGTGTCAAGGGGCGCTCGAGAGGGGTGTTTTAAAAGTTAAAACAATCCGTTTAAAAATTTCCTCGCATCAGCGTTCGCGGGGCGCGTTACTCTGTGAGAATGCGTGTGTGCGGAAAGTGGCGCGAATGAAAGAATTGATGAGAAAAAAGGATAAAAAAAAAAAAAAAGAAAAAAGAAAGAAGAGAGATCGTGAAAACACTGAAACAAAATGAAACGAGAGAAAAAGCGAAAATTTAAAATACCCGCCGCACAGCGTGTTTTATCTCGATGCGTTGCGCCTCGTCTGCTGCAACCCCCGTTGCGTTTATGTCAAATATAACACGCACAATCGGGCGCCGGGTGTTCGAACTCGTTTAAAAAGCTCCGCGTATCATCGTTTGTATCTTTATCTCTCTCTCTCTCTCTTCTCAATGCACTCACGCCGCTCTCTCGTCGTTACCCTGATAAAATGGTCCGCGATACGCCTCGGTTAAAAGAGCATTCAATTTCATTCGGCCGATCTTGCCACAATGTTTAATTGTCCCATTCGTCCATTGACGTAACTCAAGTTGAGTGGCACCAGCATTCTTACAAGAAAAGTAACCGAGGTGTACCTCATCGATTTATTCATTCTGTGGCATGTTGTAGCGCATCGAAAAATATTGGACACGTATTCTTCTATAGGCACATTTCGGAGTTTATGGGATGAAAGTCACCCTTGACGTTCGAAAAAATAAGGGATGCAAACTCTCGGTGTAAAAATGATGCGCCTGTGATTATCGTCTGTTAATATAGTGAATAATGGGCAATTGCTTTTATCGACAAATTTTACAGCGTTATCAAGAGATCCATGACAACAAATTCTTAGGGTGAAGTTTAGGCGTAGGTTTTAACCCTCAAGCAACCACTTTAGTACTTGACAAAAAAAATACGCGTCTGGCTTCTTTTTTTTTATGTACTTCAACGTATCTCAAAATGAAGAAAATTGGCGAGCTACACCTTGCGTACTTTCCTTGCTAGTAGCTCTCATTCTTTTCACGTTATTATCCGTAACCTTATTCGCGTATAGGGCATTCTTGCCAAATTATTTTACCAACGTATAAACCATTTTGTCAAATAAATGATTAAATTGTCTTCAAAACGGCAGTAACTTAATTTGTCGATAAAACTTTACACAAATTCCGTAGTGCAAAACGTTAACTTTAATCAAAACTGGAATAGAATATCCAGACTTTCTATTACTTTCAGAAGAATATTTATATTTATCATTTAGGAAGAAAAAATTACTTTCACAATTTTAATTACGAAATTATCTTTTGTTTCTTATTAGGAGACGTCCTGAAAAACGATGGCGAAGAAAAACTTTATGACTAATTACGTTGGAATTATCGAGACGAAAGATTCAAATTCCACCGGATAAAGTATAGGAATTCAACACACATGCTTCTGACATTATAATGAAAAATCCATTCCAAGCGTTAAACTGATTATTAAAATTGTTCTACGAAATTTTTGTGAAAATTCGTTTATCGATTGAATTTCTGGAATAGACAAGAATATATTGTGAGTGTAATTTTAATATACTGCGATGTATACCAAGTACTCATTAATAAACAATACGATTTACGAATTCCAAAAACAGATATCTACTATCTTGATACGTATAAACATTTAAAGCTACTTATTGATTCTCTAAATTTAACCGATTTTCTGGATTCTTATGATTGAAATAAGCTCCACTCATTCATTCATACATTGAAATCTTCTTTTTCGATCCAAATTTGGCCCAGATAATCTCGCAGAGGCTACTGGCGGTAATAAAACATATCGTGTATTTTATGCACATTTTTTTTGTCTTTTGCATCCTTTTCCTACTTTATGACCAACCGTTGAGGTTTTATCCTGCACAGGGTGCTCTAATTACGAGATAATTACTGCGGAGCGTTGGATGGGCTCTGCAGGCGTTGAAATCTGATGTAAATGTACCGGAGCCTTTGATGTGTACGGTATTCCGTTGAATTGGTGTGAAATACCCTTGACCATTGAATTATTCATAACTTTAAGCCAGGCGTCAGCCCCAGTTCCGCATCATGCCGTGGGATCGCCAAATTTTTATCTCGCAGCAGACAATTTCGCCTAATTTGTATTCATTTTTTTTTTATTCAAGAAGAGAAAAGCGAAAAAACGAAGGGTAACGAAACGCGAGAAAACAAAAGTACAAACAATTTCACAATCAAACAGCAAAAAGGAAACACCGACGTCAGGGAATCAAAGGAAAAGACATGCAATATCGAAATCACGAAACAACTCTTATCGAATTCAACGATCCAATAACTACCGAATTAACAAGAAAGCCATTTAATTTCGTTGTAAAAATACACGAAGTTTGTGCCTCAAGTATACTTATTCACGTTATTATTCATAATATCATCATTAATATCTCTGTGAAAAAATATCAATCTTAATCGAGTGAGCGTAACAACTGAAATTAGAATTAAAATAATATTCTAGGGAGATTGCAGAGAGCAGGAGAAATTATAACGATCAGCTATAGATTAAATTATTAGTATAACGGTTGAAAAATTTATAAAATTCATGGAATAACTTGTTACGCGAAATTTTGTGCAACAACAAATGGAAGTATAAAATTTCATGTTAATTCCATGGCGCATCCGCGTTAAAAGAATTCCTCGACACTTCCCAGTCTTCCAGGTTTCCCAGACAAATGGCCACCCTTATTTGAATACAAAAATTAAGCCACGGAATTTCATCGTTTGGATGTATAAGCCCCGATGCCGGGGTTCAATCCGATTTCTCGTATTTCCTTGAAATTCCAGTCAGTGCATATTGAACGAATTTGAGAGTGGAAAATTTTGGAATGAAAGCGGGCAAAACGCGGATCCCCAAGGGCCAGGATTCGCGGCATTGATACACTAGTTACACCCGGATTGTTCGTGGCATGAGCTCGTGAAGATAATTAAAAAGGTGGGCAAGGGTCGCGTGCCTATTTACGTGTCTGACCAAGCAGCCACGAGCACATTATGCTCACCGCGCGCAGTCGTGGAAAATTAAATTATCCATTTTGCAAGGGTAGAATTTTGCCCACGCATCAGTCACGCATTTACGGAAATTGCCGAAAACGCAAACGGAAAAACGAAACAACCAATTGTTTTATGTTCTTCGAATAATTGTGTAGAACTAAAAAATATTGTAAGCTCTAGGTTGCCGCCAAGTGGATTGCAATATTCCAGACCATGCAATGTTCAAATTCAATTAATTATACGAGATGTTGTTTCATTTCCACGTACACGTACAGCAAACGTCTCTAGGGGTGTTTTTCGTCGGTATACTTATTCTTCGGCATCTCGTGAACGGTCGTAATTAAGTAAATAAACGAAAATGGGATTGTTCTTAATCTATTATTTTTCCACATTGCCTTGTTCATAGATAATTAGTTACAGGAGTGAAAGCAACGTCTTTGATGCAAAACAAAAAAACAAAAACAAAATGATGAAACGTGTGGAAATTGAACGAGGAAGTTGGCTGACCCCCCGGTATGGCTTTCTTCACGCATGCGCATTTTCCGATAACTCAATTTTACGCACCGCCAGTGACGTCATTGGGTTGGGTTCAACCTGAAGCTAACACGATTAGGTTAAGTTTCATGAAATCGAGCCTGTGCTTAAATCTGCTTCTCTCAAATAATTGTATTACATTCTTATCTTTCTCAAATATCTCTTGATAGGTGTTGGAAAAAATAGCGTGGGTCACATGTGCGGATGAGCGGTATCTTTGATTCGTAAGATTACAGCGCTGGTAGCCTCTCGAAAAAAAAACCCTCAACTTGGTTGTAAATTCACACCCTAAACTTTTTTCTTATGGGAATTTAGCATTATTTATGAGTTGGGGTGCGAATTTACACCCAAGTTGGGGTTTTTCCGCGTGGGTACCTTTGCGGTTTCCCTGGTGGAAATAATTTCGATACCCCATTACGAATCTAATCTTACGATTCACTAGAGAAATTTGGACATTTTCGTACTGCCGGCTTTCAATTTTTCGTAAGTCATCGTACTTTTCTCGTAGATTATCGTCATATGTTACAATTTGTAGAATGGCTCGTATTTACGCGATCGTTTTTCTTGTATCAAATGTTGAAATGGATGTACTTTGTTTGAGCATATCGTGAAATTCCCGGTTTAGAAAAATATGGAATGTTAGTTTTTTTTATATATGGCTTACCTATTGAGACAAGGTGAGTTCAAAAACGTAAGACAGATTCTCTAAATCCGTCTAGATCATACTCATAAGATGAGATCAGTTTTCGAATTTACTTGACTTGTCTGCTATGAGTTTTCCTTGTGAAAGAGATGCGACATCTAGCAGTGATTCAAGAGTTCATAGAGTTCGTAAGGAAGCTGTACCTTTCAACGAAATTCCAAGAATACTACGAAATAAAAGTTTGTGTTCTCTGGGTCCGAAATTGTAAGTATCTTTCATAGAAAATTGCGACTTTTTGTAATTTTTTGTAGACTGATAATTTTTTACGAAATTCCACGAGTTTCTATGAACGAAATATCAATTTTCTTTTCGTTGGAAGTTGTAATCATCTTTTATAGAAAACTGTAGATTTTTATAATATTTGTAGAGTTATGTAATTTTCTATGCAAAATATTATTCTATGCAATATATTAATTATAATGATTTTTCCCCTAGTGTTTCGTTACGTTAACGTTGTTAAGTTCAGCCTCACAAATTACCAGGAAATCACTTGTTAATCGTTGATGATTTCAAAGCGAGTGGCTCTTCGACTAAGTCAGAAATATGAAGCTCGGCACAATTTTATAAATTTTAAGAAAAGAATCGTTTTGATACAACATAAACAATATAACTGATCACAGTGCGAATGTCATTGTTTGGACTCTGATTTGATTCGTGTAATATAACGAAAAAAAGTGACGTTCATGTGTTTCATAGTCATAGGTTCAGAACTAAGTAAAAATATACGAAATAGTCATAATTATTAGATTACTTTAAATTGATTTGACGAACTACGGAGCTCTCTATGAGGCTTAGACGTAGAGCTAGTAGTCTGCGAAGCCCAAGTTTATGTTCATGTAAGCAGGTAAACATGGTTTAACAATCTATAGCACCCTTGAACCAACTGGATTCTACGATGAAACCATCACACAATAACCGTGATTTTGTTCTATAATAATTCTCTGCATTTGGAAGTTACGAATGCCTACCAAAAGTAGTTTATACATAAGAACGAGTGCCAAATAAATTCGTATAAAAAGTAGTTACATCCCCTCAAAAAGCACTTCTAATGCAAAAACCTTTCGCCAAGAACATCAAAAATGGATTCTCATCCTTTATGAAGAAAGGATTCAAATAACATATCATTGCCAAGTACATGTCTGTTAATTCACAATAAAAGCATGATTGAAACTCAACCCTTAGCTTCCACATCTCTTTGGAATCACACTGCTGTCACGCTAAGAACAGATTGATCTTAATAATTCAATCGGTTCTTCTATATTTTCATCAATGTATAAGTTATTTTGTTTTTTATTCATACTTAATTATCACTTGTTTTAAAACCCTCGTTTGCTAAAGCTCGCTCGCTAAAGAACTACGAAACATTAGTCATGAAAGTCAAAAATCACCAGGTCAAGGACCTGGACAACTAGAACTACGGAGCGCTTGTCCCGGAAGACGAGTTTCACTAGGTAGCGGACCTGGAGCACAGAAACTACGGAGCGTTGGTTCCTCAAGTCGGAACCGGAGCGCAGGATTCAGGAGGTAGAGAACCCGATACTCGAAATCTGCGGAGCACAATTCTTATACGTCCGTACTACCGCGCGGTTGTTTCCAGACTGAGGAATTCGGCTAGCTGATTTTCGATCGATGAAGTCGAGAAAAAAAAAATTTTGGGTGACGTCACCTTCTGAACATCCGAACACCCAAACTTTAGTTTCGAACTTTAATACTATCTATGCATGATGTATGATGTATGATGTATGATGTATGATTCGTAGTCTGACAAGCTTAGGGTCAGTCTGATCCCAGTGTGGCAGCAGTGTGATTCCAGAGAGATGTGGAAGCTAAGTGTTGCTGTATAATGTATGTGAGTCTGAGAGCGATAGGTAATGAAGACATGTATTAGAAGTTTTGGTATGTTACGTATGCGTGATGCGTAATACATATGCGTCTGTGTCTGTACGCGTGAATCTGCCTAGCAACGACGTAGTCCCAAGCTAAGCCTCGAAATGTACACACACGCTGTGATTGTTTCTGTTTTCCGAATATAATGTTATACTCCTAACCAGACTTTGTTACCCTAAGGGTTAAGTTTCAATCATGCTTTTATTGTGAATTAACAGACATGTACTCGGCGATAGTACGTTATTTGAATCTTTTTTGATAAAGGATGAGAACACATTTTTAATGTACTTGGCGAAAGGTGCTTCTTGGGTGGATACCAAATACCACGTATTTTGTATTCCAATGCTTGGTGGATATTCGAGTAGACGATAACGAAGACGGAATCATAAAGCCTCGAACGAAATCTCCGGGCGTTCAACATTGATTGTAAATCTCCGGAGGGCCCTCGTCCCCACCAACACTACGCACCTACTCGCCCTTCTGCATCCGCCTAGGATGGTTGATCAAACTTTGAAATTACAGGAATATTACTCGACCAATTAATTCACCGATGATAAATCTATAACGCAATCAACCGTAAACGGATTATACCAAATACCAGAGTGAGGTTTATTTGGAAGGAGACGAATCGGAAGAATAAATTAATACTGTACACATACCTACGGGTAAATACGAGAGAACGACCAGAATCGTGAGGAAACGTTCATCATTTTCACGTGACAAATTGCGTCTTGAAATCTTATTTAAATAAATATTACACGTATTTTATCTGTGTACGTATTCCTGCCGAATAACGTATTCATTGGTCGTCTCAGCAATCAACCGTCAAAAATCAATCATCGAACAAGTCGTAATCGATGTATACGTTACATGATATATTGTATAAGAGTGATGGTAACAACAACGATGACGGCCGTGTAACAATGGTATATGATTCGTTTTCATCGGAAATAAAGAAGTAAATGGGAAGAAAAAACCGACAATATTCGATATTTGATATCCATTATTAAACTTTATACATACCTGTATGTATAGATATACAGACATATCTTATAAACGAATTGTGTAATATACCGTATTTCAGCTGATCGTGCAGCAGGATAGCTTACTTTGAAAGTCATAAAAGATCCGGGTGTAGACATGCAGCTTTTCAGATCTTACATATTATTACACTCTTCACTTTTCTTTCTCCATATTTTATAACGAGCGAATATCTCAGAAGCGGAAAAAGGAACAAGAAAAGGTTTTGCAGAAAGCTTATCATGATGCTGACATGAGTTGATTGGTGGATTTCTCCATTTTTAATATTCTGCAAGTAACGTTGAATTTTATTCAGGGGTAGACGTATTCCGGATATGAGCAGCTAATAGTAGGATCAAAGACAAATTCAGAGACGAGTATAAAAAAAATTGTAAAAGAAATAATAATAATTATTTTTCGAGTATTTTAGTTATTTATTTTTTTTCGTATTTCTCTGAATATGAATATTTTTCTTTCATTATTCTTATTTTCTCTTTCATTTACCTCAGCTTTCGCACGTATTTATTATTCCTCACCCTCGCTGAAAATATCGTAACCATAATCCACGAGCCAAATTAAAGTTATAAAGAATGTTTATACTTATATCGTTTTAAACTTTCCCCAATTTTCCATCCGCAAGAAAGCTCTTCAGCGCAAGTGTCATGAGAAATAATGAAAATGTGCGGAAGCGAGTATAAAAAAAAAAAAAAAAAATGGCAAAAATTCAAAAACTACATTTTCTCTCTTCACATCTTTCAATTCGTTGCTGATTTCGCTGTTGGCTGCCAATATCGGAAATACGTATTCACTATTTAAAATTACTTGGAAAATTTCGAAAATCGCACAATCCAAAAGTCTTCCCCTTTCAAGTCCAAACACGTAAATCATATCTCTGCAGTGTACAAATAGTCAGAGTATAGATATCGTGCAGTGGGATACAATGCATTACGGCCCAGAAGTATGCATTATATATATATATAAGAACACGATGCAGACCTGCCATATACGTACGTAAACTACGTACACGAATGCATGCATGGTGAATAAACGGGAATACAGCAGCGTCCGTAAATCCATACATTATACAGGCATACAATATGTGCATGCATTTATATATATACATATATATATATATATATATATATATATATATATATATACATAATACACATATGATATAAGTTCGCGAATGAATATTTGATAACAACTTCTCAGCGCGGGTATAATTTTGCCGTAAATACACAGCCCCGGACGTACGTGCATGCATGTATATCGTACATGTGTGTGTGTGTGTGTGCGAACATAAAAGAAAGGAAATTAGTCGTAGGTTACATGCCAGCGTAAAACTTTCAAGCTTAATTAATTTGCGGCAAGCCATTACAATCGGGGGCGTTTATACTTTGTGTGTATATTAAATCCTATATTCGTATACGACTCGTGTATGTCACACATATTACGGACGCGTATGTACGTGGTATATGTGTGCGTAGGTATATCCATGATATACATCTGCAGGAACCAGCAGTATATAATCCCGAAACTTTCCTTGCTTTAGGTTCAGAGGCAGGAACCAGCATGCTGTGTGCAACGAGCCGCAACCGCTAATTGTAAGTAACACGTCTTATACGTATAACAAACGCTTCGTCGTGTTACGAATTGCGATATTAACTCCAATCGATTTATACTTATGTGGCAGAAAAATTTCCCCCAAGGCAAGTCACTCAAACATGTATTCGGGCGTGCAAAAGAAAATTCCGAGTACTTTTTATAGTATGTTTAGATAGTTTACAAGTAAATACGAAGTTTAGGAGAAAATAAGTAAAAAAAAAAAAAATTCAAACATTGTTCAATTACGTGATATAAGAATAAAATGGGCACCTCTAAATATCAATATTAAGAGCTTATTTGGCTGAGATTTTCTATTTGAGATGCCGTACCAAAATTTTGATGCGCGTTTGACAATGAGACAGAGATTTTTTTTTATTTTGGCACATTCATGAAGGAATATGTATGAAAAATATTGCAGTTTATTTGCTTGATAAAAAAATAAAAGTCGCTGTGATTATTTTAAGTTACCGGATGAACAGTATTTATCGATATTCGAAATGAAAATTTAGGATAAATGCTAATTAGAACATCGTTTCTTGCAATAATACAAACTAAAACCGTCTAATATTTATACACGTGTCATATAATTTTTTTTGCAATTCTACTGAGAACAATTTCCACACCATTTCTACAAATACATGTTAAAAATAATTTCGAGAGGTTTTTAGCCTCCTTCGAAAAAATAAAGACACCTTCTGGACATACTGACAAAATTTGGATATTTTTAAAGAACTCTTTTGCACGTACGTGTGACAGTTGCGTGGCTGTGTGCGAAAATAATTGAATTCATGCGACATCCACTTGTATGTTTTTTATTATTTTATTTTGGTTCGTTCGTTCTGTACGACAGGCTTGTGAATGTGTATTACCTGGATACCTTTGAGTACCGTTTCATGCATACCAAGATTATACCCGACTTGTGAAAGAGGATGAAGAAGTGAATAAACAAGTGATCTGAGTAAATAAAAAAATTTTACGGCAGAGAAGCTGACCTAGCTTAACTTAGTTAAAAATGTATAGGATCAACGTAGATCCGGATAATTTTCCGAACTGTAAACCGAGTCTAACAACCGCTGGATGAAATTAAAAATACAACATCTGCGGGAAGAATCCGAGTCTGCTTTTATAATTATACTACAGCTGTATACTTAAGCTGCAGCTATGAAACGGTAAATGAGTTAGGAATAAGTACACGAATACTGATGAATAAAATCTGAGACGTGATCAATTTTCAACCGAATTCGGTAGTTGAATTTCTGTACCGTTAATTAATTGATCATATTCGTATTCGTGACATGTCATGTTTATGTTTTCTGCAATTTCTTAAGAATGGTGTCCAATGAAATTGTACGGCATTCTTTGAAAAACTTAATGCAGTTTAGCATTGTGTATGTTCTTAAAACACGATTAGATCATTCGATTTTTAGGTTATCAAGTTACCTGATTTTAAGCTCGGATACAAGCTAAAGACAGTCATTGCATACGATGACTGTAATTGAGAGTGGTAAAAATATGAATTAACTTGTAAAAATTGTAATAAAACAGAAACCGATCGCCAATTACAAATACAATTTAAATTTTATTTCATTCTAAAACTACTCTACAGAAATTTAATTTCTAATTAAAATCGCCCTAATTACAAAATGTAATCAGACAGTACCCGATACCGCGTACGTAACAAATCATCGTAACGAATGCAGGGAACTCGGAGGCTGTAGAAAGATACATGGAGAGAGGACTGCGTAGATGAGAAAGAGACCAGAGGGGTGGGTAGATAAGCATGGAAGATGGATAAAACATGCCTGAAGAAGGAAAAAAAAAAAAAGAAACGCAGATGAGAGAAAAGTCGATATAGGTTTCTTGCCGGCGGTTTTTTTCTACGAAAAATTCTTACACGTGTCTCTTTCCTCGAGGCATCCTGCATCAGCGAGCACCTTCATCCCCGTTTCTTCCTACTTCGCGCCTTCATCCCCAACGGCCCCGGAGGCGCGGTAGCACGGGCTGATTCTTAATATTCTTTTGACTTGATGAGCCGGTGCCGAAAACACATTTTCCGTGTACTTCGGTGGTTGTTTCCAACTCTACAGGGGCTGCAAGTCTATTTCCCATCCGAGGAAACTCGCGAATGTACCAAAGGGAGGCTTCGGCAACGAGCGAGATTCCAGAAACCCTGGGGCTACTCAGGCACCACACCCCCCTGCTTTATTGCACGTACGAACGGCGTGGAAAAACACGTGGAAAGAACCAAAGAAAATACGAGCTACTGGTGTTCGCTACTCGTACCGACGCCGAACAAAATTCATTCAGGCGTCGGTGAAACATCGAAACGATCGATCAGGGGTTGATCGCTGTGTAAAAAAAAGTATACAATGACGACGATTGCAAAGATTACACGCTCATCGTAGAGAATCCCCACGATTGCAAAGGGATTTCAAATATTACAGAAAGATTACACAGATTGCAATATAATTACAAAGATACGTAAGTGATTACAAGGATTTCGAGGATTATTATACAGAGAGAATATGAAGAATACAAAGGAATTACAAGCGATTACGAGGGATTATGAATGTAGTATGGGTTATTTAGAAAATTACAGGAATTTCAAGAATTACAAAGGTAACATGAGAGATAGAAAGAAATTACGAAGTATTTCGTAGGGTTTCAAAGACGACAAGGAATTTCAAAGATTACCAGGACTTCAAGGATTACAACGATATCACGAAAATTACAAAGATTCGAAGTGTTTCAAATATGATAAAAAAAAAAAAATGGAAATTGATTACAAACCGTTACAGAGGATTGCAAAGTTTATATGGGAATACAAAGAATGACAGAAATTTAAAACTTAGATTACGGAACATATTTAACATAGAATCACGACAGTGGTTAACCCCTGACCCTGAAACGATGATATTGTGGTCGTTACATCGTAGACATCTGCATGATCGAAGGACCGGACGAAGCTTCGGGAATCAATCAATCAAGCCGGAAAACGACGCCCCCGGTAAATGTCACCCCTTGTCAATCAATCAAGTACGTACGTTAAATTTTGACAAGCTAAAAAAGTTCAGAACCCTGTTGCACTCGGATTACGTAACTACTTGTTTTTTTAACCAATCTTGAGTTTTTTGATTGTTCGCCGTTCGAAGCTATTAATAGCCGATGGTTGAGAATTCACTAAATTAGGATTGCACCAAGTTTAACATTTAAAAATTTGATTCAAGTAATATGACTATTGTATATTTCCACATGCGAAACTTTGGATCAGATTGCTGACCAGATAACACAAAGAAACAATATTGAAATGTCGATCTCAATTCAAGATCTAGCGGAACAACTACTATCCGTAGAGTATTTCTGAAAAGTAGATATGTCTTAAATACAAGGCTAGCAATACGTGATTCGTAAGGATTATAAATTTTATAACAAAAACATTGAAACACCGAATCGCATAAAAAAATGTTCACTTCCAAAGCTGAAAAGTGAGGTTATGTTCCGTGATGTGTGTACAATTTTCATAAGAATAGTTTTTAAATGCAAGTGTTCTAGGACAAGTAACTAAATTTATAAGCACAGTAGTTTTCTTTTTTGTTTCTATGTTCAAAAATCTCTGAATTTAGACAGTGCTTGGGCCCTGCTGGGCCTACAGAATTCGTCCCCTCGCCTCGTAATGGTTCTTTCCCAGTGCAATTTTGCAGATGACCTGATCAATTAAGTGACGCCAGTCGCTTTAAGAATACCGCGATTTTTGAACCCAGAAAACAGTATTTTAGCCTCGCTCTAATTTGTTGCCAGTTCATTGGAAGTGTATTCGACAAGTTAATCTTGTTTCCGACGATACGTGGAACGAATTCTAGATGGGACGGGAACGATGTGTACGTTTTGTCGATGGAGAAAGGACAATGCTCGGGTTCAACCTACACGGAGGTATAATATAGAGCTACCTGTAGCCACGGAGAATTGTCAAGTCTATCCGGATAAAGCACTGCAGCAGTTGTTCTTGTCTCTAAACCTGCATCGTTCAACCTAACTTCACCTGTTTCTGTTTTCATTCTATAGACTAACGGCATATTCCAATTAATCATTTTTTACACATTCCGACGTCTGAACAAAATTGTGACTAATGTATCGTTTGGGCCTATGAGTCTGATATGTCAGAATATGAAATCCGATTTTTGGGTCAGTCTTACAGCAAGAAAGAGAAAATGACATTTTTTCACAGAGAAACGAAATTGAGTCGATCATTTTTTTGTTTGAGAAACATGGAAAACTGGTTTACGGCTGTTGTTGAAAATCTATCAAAAAATGAATGTCGTACTTCCAAAGGTAAAACTGTTTTTCACGAAAACACTTCGAATCGTGTTTGTTATCAATGACAGGTTACAAAGTTTGAAGGTGAAAATTACATTCATTCAATTTCCAATGAAAAGTACGATTTCGAGTTTAGGCTTCGTCGTTTCCAACTTGTGACCTTCCAGACCATCATAACGAGCAGCGATAATCCCGATCATAATTCCGATTCCGAAGGATGAAAACATGTCAGAACGTCAGAAACTTGCCGATGAGTACGGAACAATGTACGAAACATTTGTTGAAGAAAGGGTGACATTTCGCCTCTCATTGGGCCTCATTGAGCAAACAAGACCGCGTAAAGTTTCGCGGAGAAAGTATAGGAGTGAGGTTCAAATTCTTCTAACTCTGTTATCCTTATTGTCGCACGTGGCAAAGTCCCGTTGGAAACTGTGAGGCGATTACTACTTTGTTGTCAGAGGGGCTGGAAGGAAGCAAGGAGAGAGAGAGAGAGAGAGAGAGAGAGAGAGAGAGAGCGAGTGAGCGGGGGGGGAGAGAAGGAAAAATGGGAAGACGGGTGAGGTCACCGGTAAATATATTCCTCTGGGTTTACGAACTGAAGAGATAAAGAAATGCGGAAGGAAACAAAGTATCAGGATGGGCGGCAGCTCCGACAGCTATAAGGACTTTGTTGCGTGCAGGAGCGGAAAATTGTAATATACACGGATAGACTGAAAAAATTGCGTGTTTCGCACATTGCCATGAGAGATGTTAGGATGTTACAGCGGTTGGACGTGAAAAGTATTAACGTTTTGCCATTTGGAAGATTGGTAATCGGGACGATCAGATGTAAACTGTAATAGAATTAAGGGGGTAGACAACCTTTGAAATTTGCAAATACAATTTTGGGATGATTACATATTTAGAGAGGTTGAGCGTTCGAAAATTCTTAAAATTGACAAAATGGCAGCCAAATGTGTAAAGGCGTACGGAAGTTCGTTGGTAGCCGTCTCCAGATATCAAAATCCACGTACGTCAAACGCAAAAAGGGGCTTAACAATCCCGTTCTGTATACAATTCCGAATAAAAACACTACAACAAATTTTCATTTGGCGCAGAAATAAAGAAACGGCACGAATTCCACGAATTTACTGTTGCAATTTCGTATAATCCGTGCCTTTTCTTTATTTCTGCGTCTAATGAAAATGCGTTGTAGTGTTTTTGGTCTGAATTGTGTATGGAATGAGGCTGTTAAGCTCGTTTTTTTTTTGCTTCTGAGATACGCGGATTCTGATATCTGGAGATATGTTCGTCAACGTCGAAATCGACCACCCTCTTAACCGGTTGATCATACCTCGCGACCGTTGGTGATTTCAGACAGTATTGCTGATTACGACGGTTTTATTGAGTGATTACCAGCTCGAAAGAATATCGCAGCCAGTGATGTTTACACTTATATATGAAATTGCAATAGATTGCCGATGGAGAGATAGCTAACCGTTTAAAATTTCCCTCGTCGATCGGTACTTCGTAACGTCGTCAGCGTTTCGTCTTTGCATTTTTGGCACGAACTAATAACGGTATAAAGGATTTGCCGATGGGACGGTATGGGCAATAGGTATTCAAATACCATTCTTCGAAACAGTCGCATCGCAAGAAACGGTGGAGTCGCGCTACTGCAGAAGGAGGTAAAGTGGGATGAAAATCTCTGTTTTTCGCCAGGGTTATGGGCAGTGACAATAGTCGGAGAAACGGTTCCAGCCCTCTCCATTCGCAGAATGATCGCTTTTATTATACCTCTGACGTCTGCCGGACGATCATCGAGACTCCGTTCGCCCATTGCATTACCTCGGCCAAATTTCAGCCCCCGGCGAGTCAGGGGGATGAAAACACAGCCCGAAGTCACCTTTGCGCTACTTCGTTCGAGGGCATTTTCGATGGGCCAGTGATTCGAGTCCTCGTGTATACCTACCCGAAAGTTTTAAAGCCCTTGAACGAAATTCGAATTCCTCGGACGCATTTTGGAAGACACGTGATCTCAAAGTTCACGGACGTAAACTGACTCTGGGGACGTGTACGACGACTAAGATTATATGTAGTCACGTGGAGTGGAAAATAATCTCTTTCCAGCCCACCAACGCAACTGCGTATAGCTCCTCGATCCTTTTCTGGCAAAAAACTGAGAAAAATCGAATTAATCCAAGTTTTTTCGCCGTATCATAAAATTATACTGGTGGGTGAATAAATCAAAAAAAAAAGTCGAAGGTCAATATGGTGGCAATGACTTTGGTCCATTTTTTCAATTCCAATACGGCTAACGTTGCGTTGGGTGAAGAGAAAAAATAAACGAAAATGGGCGTGTGGAATGATGTTGGCACTTTCTAGAAAAGTCTCTGCTGTAAAGTGTTGTGTGTGGCCGTATTAGCTGCTACGTTTCCTTGGAGGTTGTTTTCATTAGAAAAAGAGAGAAACAAAAAGAAAGATAACGTAGTGCTGAAGTTGACTAGCCGGCAACGTTGAAGGAGTAAGTTACAATAGGTTTTCGATAGGACCTAGTCAAAGATATAACGGTCACGACATATCGGCCAGCCAATCAGTGAAACCGACAGTCTGGCAGTTACGTCACTCTTCGTTCGAACGAGACGTAATTGGCTCGGAACAATAGCTTGCTTTTACTCGAAAACCAAAGGATGCCAAAATTCTTTGTTGTTTGGTATTATAATGGAGTTGATTAATGATCACAAACAATCTTGGACCATGACATCCGATCTGAAGCCGATTACATGTCTGCACGATAACTAGATTTTTTTTTCGCTCAGCCATCTTCTGGTTCCAGATGTCGAATCGAGGAAATTTTTTTTTCTTCCCGGATTACGCTTTTCCGTTTTCTCTCACCGGTTTATGATCCTTGTTATTATGATTATTATTTGTTTTTTTTTCAACCAAACTGCCGAAACTTTTATAGCTTTTATGTAGGGGTTGATGTATAGAGATAGACGACGTTGAAGGGTGGTCGGATAGATATAGCTACGATTCGGGGAGAATTATTAGCCAAGGAAAAGTTGACTCCAGAAGTTGTTATTTCTTACTCAACTACGGGGATGGTGAGAATCGGTAAATTCGTGAAAGATGTTCATAGTTCGGTGAAAATTACTATCTCGGAAAATCTTGTGACTCTGATGACCGATAGAAATAAGAAGATAGGTATTCGGGTTCAAACTCTGTGCGAAGTTTAGCTGAAATACTGGTAATCGTTCATGTTCAATTTTGGATCCTGTTGAGCATCTTCGATAAAGTGCTCGTGCATGATCGTAATTGTTAACTCGAATCGCAACGATATTTGGTCAGAGCTTCTCTCTTCGCGGTAGATTAAATTAACGCGCATAGCAGTGATTAAAATACACGCCAAATAAAATCAGTTGAACTTGCGGAGTTGAACTTAAATTGGAACAATCCATCCCTCCTAACAATCAAGATATGCCTCGCTTGACATGAACATATTCGACAACATAGCTGTTTAATTCATGGTGAAACGGAAACATGCATGGGGTCGACACAACACGACTAAAGGTCAACTGTACGTATATCCGATCAATCCATGACCTGTATTCGTCTTGGTCGTGCTTAGATACGTGTAAAAGGCGTTGGCACGGTCAAGGAACACCTTTAGATGATCCATTGAGACTGTCGCTAAGTAATTACAACGGATTGAAGATTTGAAAACGCGAGGTGAGTACGAGAGCAGCATCAGCCCGTCGGCCAGCCGGCAGCCATCTTGTTTACGACCACTGACGCGATGCCGGCCCTTTTCCACGGGGCTGCGTTCGTTTACCTCATTTTGACAAATGAGCGTATGTAACCCGTATAATTGGTTAATCCTAAATTGCCTTACGGCATACCTTGGGGAATAGAAATTCTCACGTATGGTAGGTTTTACTGCGAATGGCATAGGGATGTTTCGGTTGGACTGGTTCAATTCCTAGAAATTATATTAGTCGAAGTGCATTACGTGTATAATTGTTTTGTTTCAGAGCTGAGTGAATCCGTTTGCAACGTCGTTCGTCTTTTGACAAAGGCTTCTCGAGATTAAAAAAAATATATATATATTTTATACGAACAATTACAGGAATTAAGGTGATTACGTTTTGAAGTTTCCACATTTGTTTCGAAGTTTGTTTTCAATTTGAAACTCCTAATTTTCTACAATCCTCGACCTGGTTTTCATTTATTAATTTAGTCTTTCATCGTCGTGCAGTTATTACGTATATTTCACAAATTGCATGCGACATGATTATCTAAAACAGAACTCGGAATCGAAAAATTTGGACCAGATGTTCAGGCCTTTTCGTCCATTTCCTAAACACTTACAATAGGCAACACGAGATCCATTTTTCCGGTTTATAGAATTCGTCGTTTTTATTTATTTTCCGTGTTTCATTATCCTTTGCCTTGCATATGAAAAAAAACTTGACAACACATCCCTGATACATGCGTAATGGTGAATCTAATTTCCTCCAATTTCCAACGGGAAATGAAGCCCGGCTTCTCAAAAGTGTATTTACAGCCACAACCCATTCCCTAATTGGTAGTAAACACCTTTGACTCACTCGAGAAAGAAAATTTTGCACATATGAACGTAAATATTATATATATAGCCTGAATATACGTGCATCGGCAAAACATTTTATCGGAATAACGAGACTGGGCGAAGGATAGGGAGATACAGAGAAAAGGGGTTGGAGGGTGAGGAACGAGGGCAATCATATTTATCGTACATTTTCCACCCTGTACCCAAACAAATCATCTTTCTTCGGTCTGCAGATTTGTGTATACGTGTATGTACGAGGTACGCGGTCGCTATCTGAAACTCTGAAACTCTGAAACCCGAAACCCTCCGCTTCTCTTTTCTATACTGTTGCAGCGCCGGGCAGGTTTTACAAGTAAATCGGAAATAATTTCATTCTTTCAAATTTTCTCTACCATTTCCCTTTCCTCACGTATCTCGAGCGTAAACAAACGAATACCGAAAACTCAATAGTTTTCGACAAAAGTTTCATAATCCCATAACTTCAGAAGC
The DNA here is from genome assembly GCF_021901455.1 of Neodiprion lecontei. Classification (NCBI taxonomy): domain Eukaryota; kingdom Metazoa; phylum Arthropoda; class Insecta; order Hymenoptera; family Diprionidae; genus Neodiprion; species Neodiprion lecontei. The sequence goes on from NC_060262.1 coordinate 21,241,108, forward strand.
GACTTCCTTTGACTATCACTTACAGTTTGACTTTTGTTATATCATCATTATCGCGCTCACAGCAACGTTGATGAAGAGTTTTTCAATGGAACGAAAAGAAAAAAAAAATCAAACTTAAACCGCAAATTGAATTAACAAAAGTCAGAATTAAAATAATTTATGCCAATCGGAGAGTATCGTTCTTGAAGATTACGAATATGTAAAATGTATGTAACTCGTTTGTATTATGTACACTTATCACTGCTGTATACAAGTTCAGTGAACCGTAAATATAAACACTTGTAGACACAGTTCTCTGCAACATAATTGTCACACGGTATGAGAACACAGTTTTTCTGACCATCCACCGAGTTTTCTTACGCACTTGAGTACAACTCATTCACGAGATTAAAAAATATGGAAAACGAAACCATCCATTTGTATTTGCATTCGGACGTTTTCTGACCTTCCAATAACGAGAGGTCCGCTAATGTGCCGTGTGGAATTAGATCGCATCAAATGGCACGTAGTTAGTTGTTACCCTAAAACAGTAGCGAAGTTTCACGATGGAAATAAGCCGAGCGGTCGACGAATCTCAAGAATCTTCAACACGACGATACCTACGACGTTTGAGAAGTTTGAATCGTTAGTGCTTCTGTTACGTGCTTGAAAACGTACCGCTTCGCGAATAGGTGGATGCGTATCTACTGCACCTCGTGTCAATTCTAAGGCGAGTCGCTCTTTCTCACAACCTCTCACTCTCTCTATCTCTTTCTCTTGACTCAGTCACTGCAGACAAGCTTCAACGCACACTTGACGCAGAAAGTTCTGCAGACCGGATTGCTGCTACGTGGCTTGCTCAGTCGCACATCCATATTGCCGACAACGACGATGGCGAAGCAGCAAAGTGCGCTACCGAGTACATCCCTTAATCGCTTGTACATGTAAGACTTAAGTAACACTCTGCCCGTGCTTTTGCACCCTGATGTTTTTGTCTCCTATCAGGTTATATTTTCCCGCTTTTTATCCTCCTGTCATTGACTTCTTTCCGTCACTCGATACGTAGGCTCTTTACTTTAAACTTGAAGCCGACACAATTCAGAGTTATAATGCCGTATAATTCACGAGTTACTCGAACTGCGTGCAAAAACTTTGAAAGGAAATCAATGTTCTACGGTAAACCGCTACAAAGCGACTACCATACTACAGTATCCAATCGCGCGTATTGAAGTACTGGGTTATTCTTTACGAGGTTTCGGATTCTACACACCCCATACAAAGTTCAACGACTTCGCTGATTGAATAAGCTGTATTAATAGTTAACCTTGGTAACTTATAACGAAAGCTGGTTATACGGTCAGCTAAATGTCTTACTCCGCGCTATAGTGTACAGGTGGCCTTACACACTTCATAGATAAGCACAACAACTCAAATTGAAACTTAGGAAGGAAATTCATTCTGTGGCGGCGATAAGTTGTACGATAGTTGTTCCACGATTGTTTGCTCTTTGATGAACTTGAAGAACTTATCGTGCGGATATCGCACGAAGAAGAGGGTATACTAAAAGTTCACACACGGTATAGTAACAGTTGGATTTGCCGTCGCGGTATGAGGGTCAGTTTTACACTGTTCAGACTGCAAAACTATATGCTACAGTTATATAGTAACCATTGCGATAAAGAATCGGAACAATCGTCACAATGTGACGGTAAATCGGTCTGTTGCCGTACTGAACGCGAATCTTAATGCACCCTTTTCTCCGTGCAGCATCGAATTTCTGGATATTCCTTTCACGCTCTGGCAAATTCATCCTCCATTCTTGTTACCGAAAAACTAGAAAAGATTATACTCACTGGTACAGGTGCCTTCGTCGACTTCTCGCGCGTGGTCCAGAAGAGTCGTGATCACGCACTGAAGACCCTCCGAGCAACTTCCAGAGAAACCGAAGAGGCCTCCGCATGGTTCACCCTCGACGCGAGCACAAACTCTGCAGCATCTGAAAGCAGGGGTAGATTGATAAGGGCTCCATGTTGGCGTGTGCAGAAATTTTCGGGTTATCGATGTCGGCGCCTCTCCCTACCCGCGAAACAGCCGGTGTGAAGGGTTGGAGTTGGGTCAAACGGGCAAAAATTGCTTAAACATTTACGACGCGTCGTGGTTCAGCTTCGCAATGTGCAATCGCGGTGTACACATTGAAAGAACAATTTTGATCGTGTGAAATTCAAATAGGGGAGGAAAGAAAATTCCTTTGTCAGAGAACTGGAGTGAATGTTCCCCCGGGAAATGGGATCCGATTGTAATCGTGATCAAGGAAAATCGAACAGAGAATATTACGCTATGGAAAAAGCCGCGACTGATTGTGAATAAAAATAAGGGCAGTTCTATTCAGGTGGTATTATCGTGTTTCACAACTGCGTCCGATATGTAACATTTGTGATCGTAGATGCTTATTACGCAGCTTCTGTAAATTTCGGTTCACTGATCGGTCTTTTGAACCCCGGCCTTTGACGAGCCATGATTTATCGCATCAAATTTTTTAAGGGTAATACTCCGATCCACTTTACCCGATACTTTGATCTCTGGACTCTAACGTTCATTTTCAGGGTTAGCGGATCAGTCCTGTCAAACAATATAATAAATATTGAATTTTCGGAAATGGCACGTCAGCGTTTTTCTTCTTTTTTGGTTATCACATTCTTATCCTTTCTTTATCTAGCCATTTTTTCTCATTCGTACGTGCCGTCAGGACTAATCCGGAAACAGGCACTGGCTGCCTCTCGGGAAGAGTATAATAATCCGCATCTTCCAGACGGAAAAGTAAGCTGCATGATTTATCGTAGCAAAGGATTAATGCGATTCTCAAGTACATTTAAAGGTCGAGGGAACATTTTTCACTCCGATCCAGCGACCGTGGACGTTGGCTGCGGCACTGTGAGCCGTCGCGTCGCGTCTTATTTGTGATCCTGCAGGGTCCCAGTGCCGAAGTGTCCTTGGTGAGAAATTGGAATTCTACGTCACCGTACAAACCCTTGAGTTTTTGTCAATCCGGAATGCAATTTATACGGTTAAACAGCCGTCAATATCCTTCACAAGAAATGCAAAGAACCATTCTACTTTTGGAGATGCGAAATGCTCCTGTTACCGAGAATTTTTAAAACCTTATGAATTTCTTGAACCAGTCTATGTTGGGGAAAAGGACCTTCAACTGCTGAAATAAAAGCGAAAATAAGCGGCAAAGAGACCGAGAGATCACCGGCTGAAGATAAGCCAAACAACAGTCTGCACTTGTCTGTTTGTTCTCGACCCGCGTGTTTTTTTACGGCTTCTCGTGCGGTATGCATATGCTGCAGTGGGCCGAGGGGTTACGAGGCATGCACTTGTGAGTTGGCGAGTCTGTGTTAAGAGAAGGGTAACGCACTTGCAAGGATCCCAGGTGAGGCCCCCTGGGCAATCCTCTTCCGTTAGCGAGTCGCATTCCAGCGGCGAACAGACGCAGGACAAGGCTCTCGCGACCGCAACTGACAGGACGACAATACCGCCGAGTAAAACGAGGGGGACTCTCATATTTTCGAGGCCTTCAACGCAGTTCGCGAACTCGTTACGGTTTAGCGAAGTGAGTAACACTATCCAAGGCTCAGAGCGAGACTAACGCTGGACTGGCTTCATATCATCCCACCGCTGCCACCATTAACCATCGTTCAACGATCGGCCAAACGTCTCGCACCCCAGTCACTGGCAGCACTCCGTTACATCGACGAATCTTATCCAATTTAACGGAAGGCGTACGGGCACGGAGAACCGCATCACAAATCACAAACCACTATCCGATATCAACACTTCAACTTGCACTCATCCCCACAATCCATATTCGATTTTATATTATAAGAAGTTGCAGAGACGATTGGAGCCGCGGTTTTATCGGCTAAGTATATTCTGCGCAATTTATTATCACCGTCAACTGTGTTCGAACGTCACGAATAGAGCCACCGGCGTTCACGATTTTCCAGAAGTTAATTACTCCTTGAACGCACAACAGCGAAAGGAATGCATCATCGATCAATCACGAGCACTATTTCGACACAAGGAGTTTATTTCCAGACGGCGCAGGGAAGCGAGATTCCTTGTCGTTTGCTGCAGTCGGGATTTGGCCGTGTTACCGCGTTTCTCGACGAAAATCGAACGCTCGAACACTCGAACATGCGACGCGAAGTGTCTGCCACACACTGACGGTAAAAGCGTCGTGGAGAGCGAGCGTCAGAAAGGACTGCTCGCCTTGCGTCGGCGCCGTGCTTTCTCGAGCGCGAGACTTCACGTTTATGGATGATTTTTCTTCCCTAGATATTACGAGCCACAGTCTCATCCTAATGTGTGTATTGATCGTTATTGGACGGATTATGTAGCTACACGAAAAGTGATTCTTTTTGTTCAACGAAGCGGCGGGACTCAATTTACGACCGAGAGCTCTCTCGCCAGCTGCTGACGCCGCCCGTGTTTATACCGATCCTGTGTCATCTCCCCTTTTTCTTCTTCTGCCTTCCGTTTTTCTCCACAGCTCACAGGTATCCTTGTTTGGTGTGTGAATGAAGGCTAGGATAAAAATGAGGAAATACACTCATCTATGGTTCGCACACAATGGCAGACCGGGCGAAAGTGAGAGGTTATGGCTGACAGCGTCAACCTCGGGACTTTGCGGCCTCGGTTCTATCCGCCGGAAGATAAATCACCGAAAATTCCAAGTTCAATCTTATCCTTGTCGGTGGCACGACGAAAAAAGGTAAGGATAATGTATATCACCGCGATAGAACGAGCGTAATGAGAGTAAAACGAGTTCTCTGTCCACTGGGACTTCCTTATGCGGTTTTAGCACGGCGCTAATTTCCTTCCACGATTGAACGGGCAGATTATACTTCGGTGTCCTGCAGTTGCTTGGCACCCTGCGGCAATGGCTGGCCGGCTGCTTTGGTAAGTGTGGTCAAAGTGTGACGTCACGAGCTAATTTATGCACGGTCAGCGGGGGCGGTAACGTTCCTCCAGAAACACAACCGAATAATTAATGCCTGGTTAGCACCGGAACAAATGTTATACATTGTACGTTAGACGGCGAAAGGGAGCGAGGAGTGAGGCGCGGCTTTCATCCACCCTGTCAGTGGCAACTTCTCGCAACCCTTCGTCGCGATGTTGAACTGTTGCGGTCATAACTTTTCTTTTTATACATTTTCAACTCGGGAGTAAAATGGTTACCCTTTTGTTCTTGATTTTTGAGTTAACTCTGAATAGCTAGGGTATTGGTGCGGAAAGATTTGTAAATACCCGTCATTATGCAGATGAAAAATACTACAAGTTTCATCTTGTGAGTTTAAAAATTTTGGAAATACTCGATAATATTATTGTTCAACTCTGCACCGATTCTACTTGAAACGACGGTTTCAAAAAAATATTATTCACACGATAGCTTTGAACCCGTCCGGACGATTTTGACAGTTAAAATAGAATGGTTCGTGTCGGAACTAGACCCTGTGAGCGATCAATTCAAGATATACTTAAGTTCGATAAAATTACGGAAATCGTACAGAGTAAAGAGAATACCGTGACGGTATTAGAGGTTTCAGTTCCGACGATAACGAGTGTGTGGAACATGAAAATGCCTATTTTTCACGTAATGGACATCATAATGGCGTAGAGGGTGCAGATCGAGAATTTCATTCACATGCTGAAGGTATTGCAACTTGATAAATTATAGACCATTTTTTTTTTAAACTCAAAATGAAGACAAATTTAATATCTTTCAGCCGTATTGACGTTGGTCATTTTTAAATCTTCCTGTGTCAATAGCAGCTGCTTAAAGTTTATTGAAAAGTCAAGAACAAATATTTAATTTAACATCTTTGCAATAATATCGAGTATGAGAAACAAATGGCAGTATAAAATTGACTGCCTGATAAAATAAAATCTGTCTTACAATTAGTGACTTGTAATTAGTAGAAAAATAGTGTTCTGAATAAAATGGGTCATCGCACAGTAAATTCGAGCTAATATACTAAGTTTATAACTTTTATCACAGCATTATTATTTTTTAAGAGATGTTCGTAGCTTAAGAATGTAGGAAAAACGACTTTCCCGTCATAAAATTAATAAGAAGTACCGATCTTTGGCCAACGAAGCCTCCTTAAGTGATCCCACAGGCTTGCGTGTTGTACAAACTGGGGCCAGCAGGCGTAAGCATTCCTAATTTTTTTCTTTGGAAAAACCAGCTTTCCCACCGGTTCTACGGGGTGTTATAAATGACGGAATACATCGGGGAGCGGTTATCCTTCTCTGCGCGTTTATTTTATGGTCGGGTAAATTTTCAACCCGTAAAAGAAAGAGAGCCTGGCGAGACTCTACCAAGGAAGATTAATTGTCTTTCGAAGAGCGAAGACGTACAGTCGCGATTTCACAGTTTAAACTCTGCATACATCATTGCTGCTGTAGGTTATGGGTTCAGCTCAGGGTTGAATAAATCTCTAACACATATCACATACCCAGCTACGTCTTCTTCTCTCTTCGCGTAGAAAGTATCCTTTTCATTTGAATTTTCATACCTCAGCCTAGTTTGACAATTTTCGCTACTTCAAAACGCGCGATACGTTATCGGCGACGACTCTGTCTACGGATAATTACACGCATGTCGATATCCGGCCACGTTTCGATCACGTGTGAGTGTAATTGGACACACAGCTCGATAAGCAAACACTTCAAAGCGAGGTGATCCGTGTCAGTGTCGGTATAGGTCTGCCAAGAGTTTTTGGGATCCGCAGATCCGGAGATACGAGGATTGAGAGGGACGCGTATACGCTCCTTTATCCGTCATGTATGTTGTAAGCCCCGTGTCTAACCGAACCGTTGCTATTTTCCGGGGATTATCGAGGCCTAAGCGCGTAGACTTTGCTCCGCGTTTAACAAGAAGTTGAATAATTAACCCCGATAACTACCGGCAGCATGGGAATATCACACATCTCCCCGCCCCGTGTAATTAACAGCCGGGTGTAATTTTTATGTCAATCGGTCCTGATAAGCTGAAATTGACATTTCATCCTTATCGAAAATTATTTCCAGTTTCTAATTATGGGAATGCGGTGCAGTACACGCGTGTATTGAATTTCTTGACATTGTGAATCGATTCTGATCGATACCGATGTATATATTTCTTAAATGAACTGACGGCTAAGCACATTAATCTAGATTTAAATAGACTCTCGTTGAATTGAATTTCGTTCTTTTTTTAAAACTTACTGCCTTGTTTCATACTTTGAAATATGGATACAACACCAGCTGCAAAGAATATAAGAGATAGAAAAAAAAACTCTTCGGATCGTCTGCAGCAGATACTGATAAGTAATAAATATTGCGGATACTGCAAAGCTACAGCACTTGTGATCGTATAATATGAACCACGGAGCGTTTTTTCGCTCCATTACTGATCGCAAGAAATATGGCATCGCTATAGGTATATTTATTCAAAGGCTTCGTGAGATTTTGTTTAAGAAGACTAACATGGATAATTTTGTGTGAGAAAATTGTAATCTTTCTGAATTTGAAATCTATTTTAAGTTAGATACTCGGGAACTCCTAAAACATGTTTACTCCCGACTCAACGATAGTGTTAAATTTTTTTACCTCAAAAATGGGACGAAAGTGGCATGTTTTTCCCTCATAACTTTTTTCTCTCATTTGCGGGGATATACTAAATGTATGAATTTTTAAGAGTGAATTCATTCATTATTAATCTGCGTTCTCGATTCTTCGCGTAAAAAATAAAAATGTATATTTCAATTTACTTCTAAAATACAGGACTGAAATTATAAAGGAGAAATGTTTTTTCACAGTTTCTCAGGATCTATGTGAAAATTGATTTCACAGCCGAATGAATCGAGCTGTTTAACACAAAAAATTGATCCATTAGGTCATGATATTTTTAAAGACAGAAAATGCTACCGAAAATTGCAAGACAAAGGTGCAATTCGAAAACTGTACAATTGATCAACGTGTTTCTTGTAAAAAGTTATTATTTACAGACCGCAGTGTCGGTCTTTATTTTCAACTAACAAGTTTTTGCGAACGATGCCGCGATTTACACGTTCGTGAAAAAGCAATAACCGCGATCCGAAATAAAAGAAACCGGACAAGAAGGAATAGAACTCGTGCCCCGAGGGTCCCGTACAAACGTAATTCTTTTATTTTATGTGTTATAACTACAAATTAACTATTCTCGGACTTTCTTCGGTTACTTGTACCGTGAGACCTTGCTTCTCTCCAAATTTCATGATTCTACGTCAACGGGAAGTATCCTATAGATTTTGGTGAGTGAGTTTTCGGGTATCAAAACGTGTGACACAAATGGCCGCATCCTTTTTCTTGCGTTGAATTAGAAGCTTCAATTTTTTAAACTTCCAAGGGACCGTAGACCTTAGTATTTGATATTAATTTCAACTCAATACCTCTAACCGTTCCTGAGAAAAGGGGTCTTCACCGACGGACGGACAGACGGACGGACAACGAAGTGATCCTATAAGGGTTCCGACTTGACCTTTTGAGGTACGGAACCCTAAAATATCGCGGTTTCTCTGACAACGAGTAAATAAAATTGACATTATAATTCCGAGGCGTGTGATTTACTCGCTTATTCCACAGCCTCTATCACCAATCGATACCGGATCTGGCTAATGCGTTCCCTTCGATACACACACGCATCCTGTGTATGCTCGAGTTATTTCCAAGTATGCACACTGCTGATCTCTCATCCCTGTTGCTAGCATGCCTCGTGCCTTTGGTCGCCGTCCAACTTGCACCCTCCGCGTAGCTGGACGGTCTACCTATTTACTCACCCCCGGTCCAACGCGCAACCCTTTGATCAGGAACAAATCTCCTAACCGCGACCGCACAGGTCATGCCAAACCAACGAGAACCCGGCCACTTTCGTCATTTCCGTAAAAAATTTCACGATCTGTCAATCGGTGGTGAGGGATCTTCGCCTTATGAGTAGTTAATACGTGATAGCGATTCCTTTTTTTAACTTCCCGGTTCTCCGTTTTTAGTGAAAAAAGGTAGTTGTTGTAATCATCCCGAAAATGAAAAGTCTAGAGAATCGCCTTTAATCATTTTCAGATGGATACTTAGGTTTTGGATTTGATCGGTTCGGTACTGTTCGAATTATTTAAATAAAATAAAAATGATGATATCTTGAGAATGGATGACCGGGTTCGAATAAAAATTGGTACCTCAGGGTTTTTTGGGCTGCTGATCACAAATCGAAAGTCGGATTTGCGACATTTGAATCGGGTGTCTTCGATATGTTGAAAAAAAAACTAAACACATTTGGATTTTTATGAAAACTGATGCTACAAGATTTTTGTGGTCGCTGGTCATAAATTCAAATATGGTAGTTCACAGTCCAGAGCTCGTCTGATATTCGTACAGGAACTATGGTACCTCACAGTTTTTTACTCTTTGAGCACGAATTTGAAATTGTGCTTTTAAAGTTCGAATAAGATAATTACTAAAATAATGACAAAACGAATTTGAAAACCGAAATTCAAAGGCTGGTTCATGGTCAGCCCGAACCCGCTTGTTTAATGTTATCTTCATTTGCAAAGTCTTGTTAGTCTATGAAATATGAAAACCGGAAGCCTTCATTTCCGGTTTCAATACACGAAAGGAAAATTTCACGTGCTAGAAAATTCTAGTAAAATGGGTGTCGTTATAATAGCGATAGAAATTCGTCTTGGTGTACGTTAAAACTGTTACTTCATGTGAAAGAAAGAGAGAATCGTTTGAAGGAAATCCTTACAGAGAATATATGAAATATATGTTATAATCCATCTTTTTCCGCTCTATTAAATGAAATTGGACACCAGGTATATAATAATATAATGTACTACAACGGGGCGAAGAATAAAAATGCGAGCCACGTTAGTTAATACAATGAGAGGAAATACAAGAAACGTAAATGATGGAATCGGCTGGGGAGGATTTCGTTCGTAGATATGTAATAAAAGTCGTGTCGTATCTTCGGGGCACTATATCATATCGAAAACTCGAATTGTTGTGTGAAATAACTGCGAGAAAAGGGTTTTTGGTACAGCTTATTGCAAGGTATGATTGCTATACGGGGTTTAAATGCTATGAATTATTGCGCGCGTTTTGGGGTTCGTTGCGTACACACCATGAATGTCGAATTCCTGCTATACACGTTACATGCACGTGTTGCAATTAGGCTGGTATGACAATTAATCACTGACGAAATTATTGCGAGTTAGTATATGTGTGTGGTAATCGATACGCGGTATAAAGTGATGGAAGGGTCGAAACGGAATGTCGGAGAAAATAATTGAAACGGTTGATCACCCTTTCGGGCTAAATTTCATAGTTAATTTTAAATAGTTGCTATTTATAAAGGAAGGTTTCCAACTAACGAATAATTACACTGGCCAACGGTGGTTTTGTTGCCCTTGATATTTGAGTGGCCTCGGTAAGATTTCATGTCAACGACTCTAGAAGTGAGCGTACTTTTCTGAAATTGGCTCCAGTTATTTACTTCACCAACATTTTCATACATAACTCAAAAAATCAATATCGACATGACAGATTGGATTTTTTTTTTGTTGAATAGTTTCGAAAGCGTTAAAATCCAAATTTTTTAGCGGGGGAACTTGGAGTAAAAAACGAAACTTTGACGAAACATCAAAGTTCTGAATGATCGAAGAATTTTTGTTCTGTGAATTTCTGGTAAAATTTCACCACTCTGATCTTTCTTTGTTTTGGATTTTCGATATTTTTACGTTCGGAATCCTGATCTTTCTGATTTACGGTTTATCTGATTTTTTACACCCGCTCGTTGAGTAAACTACACTGTGTGAGTATATTTTAATTTTCGGAATTTCACCCCATCAAAACTTTGCTCTACCGTAACTTGAATTTTCGGAATCTTACATTTCGGAACTTTGAACCATCGGGCTTCGGCCATTCGAAACTTTGTTGTTTGGTAAAAGTTTGATTTCTTTACGTCAAGTTTCACCACCAAGTAATTCGAAATTGGGCGCTTTCGGAACTTTTCAAATTTGGAACTTAAACCCCGCCCCTATTCTATTCGAACCGGCATACATAGTTGAGCTTTCCGTGGAGAGTTTCGGTCCATTGTCCGGTTGCTACGTGCCATTACCACCCTCGCGAGGTCGTCTAATGCCCTTTCAAGGAACGGACACCCGTTGAACGTACCTTCCAGGTACTCCTAAGGCACGCATAAACGCGCCAACATTATGCCCCCGATGTTCGGTAGCCGTTGTATTAGTTACACCAAGAACACACAAAGGAGCGGACTTTCCCTCCCGCTGGATATCCCGAGTTAGAAATAGGGCCTGGTTCTCTGGTTCCATCAATATTTGCCTCTACAACTTGCTGGAATAATTCATGCAATGAGAGAAATTTTTACATATAGCTGCGGCAATTGTACAGTCTTTTAACTATTCTTTTTTATTTCTCACCGTAACTAAACAATGCAGTTCTGGGAACGAAAGGAAAATTAGTTTTTCAGCTGTAACCAGAAAATCTACCATTTATCACCAGGAGGTATCAAAGTTGAAATTTTTAATTGGCTTCAGGTTTGGTTAAATAAAAGTACTGGTCTAAAAACGAAGACACTTTTTTTTAAGTATAATAAACTACATTCAAGATATAGTTTACTTTGATTTTTGCTAAGCGCAGGTTTTATAAGATCTGAACATTTTCAAGACAAAACGAAGTAAGAAAGTTTCTAATATCGAGGATCAACAAACGTACATTTACGGAATGACAGAGTAATGAATATATTGAACAAGAATTAGACATGTGCATCTGTAGTTAAAAATGCATATTTCAATAAGTGCTGAAAAATTTGGTTGTATTTTACGAGTTTTTTCCGACTTTCTTCAAGTCATTTTGAATGAGCGCTTCGGAAATAGCGAATTGAATCACATCTTAGGGATGATTGAAAACGCTTTGCGGAATAGGACTCCATTGTTCTTCCATAAGTACGATCAAAAAAATTTTCAAGTAAATCTGAAATCTTTACTTTCGGCCCTGATCGATACCTCGTGGAATGCATCTACTATTTTTGTAAAGCAAAACGGGTTCTTCTAGCCCGTGGTGCAGGTGTTCTGGTAAAAATTAAAGAGTGATAAAAAGTGTGATTAATGAATTGCAAAGAAAAGAAAAAAAAATAAATAAAAATGGATAAAAAATGATTGCATCAGCTTTGCGGCTGATATGCGATGTAATTTATAATCATGACGGCGATTATCATTCTTTGTTCTGATTTCACTCGTATAGCACCCTGATTCCCAGGAAAACGTTTCCGCCTCTTTTCAAGAGAAAATTAGATTTTGGCCATCTTCCAAACCTGGAAGCCTGTTATCTCTTACATTTCGTTGGGAACGAAGAGGAAAGGCAGAAAACACTTTTACCTTATGTAATATTCCAAAATGAAAGTCAATATTACCACGAAATTTATAGACTCGAAAATTGTTACAGATCCTAAAAATCCCCCGTTAGTTAGGTGACACGTATATTTGCACCGACAAATTAAACAAAGAGAGAAAGCTTGTCTGTTTGTTCGAAGTCATTTCAAAAACCAGAAAAACCGATTTGGATAATTCTTACAACATTGGAAAGTATGTTTCCTACATATTGACATAGCCTATATTTCATTGCACTGACTTCTCAGAGTACTTACAACTAGAAAAAACTGATTCAAAACCATGGCTGCTGTCTTATCAGAATTACCACGTGATATAAGCATCAAAAAAATGTAAGAATCTAAATGAATTTGAAAATCTGGAGGGGTAAGAATCACTGCTGTGCGATTAATCGGCTAATCGGCAAATTCGATTCACCGTTTTTTGGTTAATTTCGTTTTTAATAATCGATTGATCGAACTTGCCTCATAATAATTCTTCACATCAATCGGTATTACGAATCGCAGCTCATTTACAATGCTCGAATTATACTCGTCTATGATTAAAAACCGATGAATCGAAACTGTCGGTTAATCGACTAACCGAAATTCTCTATTTCTACATTTCAAGCTTCTACGAAACACTCTTTACAATTTCAAAAATTCGACACAACAAAGCTTTTATTCGACGACCATCCGCTCCTCGACCCTCGCCCATCACAGTCTTTTCGTTTTGCCGTGCCTTTTTCCATTCCGGTTCCTGCGTGTATCCTTCCGCTCCCCATTATCGATCCCCTTTATCGTATCTCTAGGGTGCAACCTTAACACTCAGTTCTAATTTCCTAATGAATTATTCCTCGTCGTTGGTTGACTCTAACGTAAATGACCTTTGTGCTGCGTTTATACCCGGATCCCGGTCTAAGCCCCGAACCGGCCGTGCGAGATTTAATAACAATTAATTGAACGGAGCGTGACGAGGCGGAGGAGGACGCTGTTTTCCTTCTATATCCACGCAGGTAAACGCGCGTGAAAACACGCCCGCCCCGCTAGGTACACAAGATTAATTAACCCCGTTACTAGCGTGGATTTATAAGAGAGACGCTACGCGGACCCGGATGAAAACGGGTTGTATTGAACAACGGGCCGGATAGCAGATCATATCGGATTTAGAATGGCGAATCGCTAAATAAAACCCCTATCATTCTGCTCTAATAACTCGCTGCAGATACTCCCGATTCCGTATCAATTCTAACGCGATAACTGCGATCTCGCGTCCGATCGGTGTCAGGCGCTTCGTTTCACTTAGGCGAACCTTTTTTTCCGTTCCTATTTCTCTTCCATAATTCTCCGTCTCTTTTTATTTCCCTCAGACGGATATTCGGAGACTCGGCTTCGTGAAAACTTCCCTCCGTTCGGAGAATTCATTCGTCAGTTGTGAAAACTAGCGATTTAATTGCTTATATTGAGTATACTCAGGAAAATTTTGTTATTTGTAGTATTGAATTTTAGTAAAATATGGTTATCGTTGCAATAACCGCTGTTCAAATGATACTGTTGGAATTTCAAGAAAATTTCACACAAATGACTGTTCAAAGTGCATGATTACAGTTGTCAAGGCAACATTCTGTGGTTACTGCAACATTATTGCAATATTTGTTTCTTTGGTTCACTATATTCTTGTGGTCGAATGAGCCAGCGACATTAATTCATTGCTACGCCAAAATCACATTACGTCTATAGTCACAAGAAAATATATTACGAGTGACCATAATCAAAAAGAATAGTAACACGTCCCAGAGTTTCTGGTTACAGGTACAAAACTATTTCTTAAGGACTGTATTACAGTAACCGGTGAAACTGTAAATTTCTATCGAGCGGACGAGGTGTCCATTTTTTTCTGCGTATCAATTGAAAAAGTGAGTGAAATATTACGTTTCGGCGAGTGAAAGTTTCGACGTTGGTCACGAAGCACAAGACCTCTAGTGCAAATATTTATTGCCCGTTTCACCTTCCTTCATTTTTTTTCAGCACTTTGAGACTTTTTTGCGAAGCTCTCTTTCTCTCGAAATTTTTTTTTTTTTCCTCTTTCTCGCTCTCATCATCGTAAATGGGTACCCGCAGTATATATTTAAGTATATGTATGCACGAGGATATTTTTCCATTACGCCGGAGTTTATCACGAGGCTGAATATAAAACCCGAGAACCGTGATGAATTCGAGGCGACGCGAGGAGAAGAGAGAAAATAAGAGAGAAATAAATGACGGTAAAGAAATAAAAATAAAAAATAAAAACATGGAGAAATAAACGAAGAACAATAAAGGATATACAAAGAGAGAACGAGATATAAAAAAAAAAAAAAATGGAGTAGACTAATCAATATACGTACATAGAGATGAGTGAAAAACCGGGAGAAAATTGCCCGGGTATCTGTATTACAGAGATAGCCAAATTGATATTCAGCCTTGAGATTTACATTCGTCGTCTTCAACGGCGATAAGACGCTGCGCCGTTCCTCGTTTCGTTTTCCCATCTTTCTTTCCGTCAAACACAAGAGCCGAAAAAAGAAGATAAAATAAAGGGAAAGCTGAAGAAGAAGAGGAAAAAAAAATCAAATTCATATGATATCGAGGAGTTTCCTCTCCCCTGCATTCGGCGTACACGGATAGCTACTTCGGTATGCTCCAGAGCCAAGAAATACTTTTCAACTTTTTATATCGCTCCCCCACTAACACACGAGCAACGTGTGTATTCGTGCTCTTCGCATCCGCACAAAGTTGACAATACGCGGAGAGCCTGTCCTCCGAATTCGGCGTGCCAACTTCTGTTTGGAAAGTTTTCCCCATCAAAATATAGAATTTCAACCGGCGGCATGTTCGCCGTTTCTTATCGTTGAAATTTTGAACCCACTTTCAGCTAACCAGCAGCTAGTTCTTATCCAAGGGACTTCGGATCCGGGGCAAAAATGCACGGCACAGGGTCGAATTTCTACCTCCACGTTGGCTTACCATATTTCATTCCCGATTACTCGCGCAAACCCCGTGAGAACTTCCTCTATAGCGGGATTTATTCCTGCGAAAGTTTTTGAACGCGCTATTTTCTCTGCACAACCGGAAGACCCGCCCAATTTACATGGCTTTGGAATACCGGTTGATGGGGCGATGGCGTGTCTGTGTGTGTCACAAAACGTTGAGATAATGGTGCTGAGAGGTTTGAGAGCATTGCATTAACCGATTCCGTAAGAGCTTTTGATACCGGGATACGCGATGGCTTCGAATTGTTTCGTCTTTCGACTTTCGAAGAAGAATTAATGAAGAATGTACCGTGAATTAAAGCCAGAGTTACAGCTCACGTTTAGGTTGAGCACCGTTTCCCGTTACGGCCGTCCAAAATGTCAAACATTATTTGTCGAGATAATCTGAATATTAGGAAATGTGGAAAACGATAAAAAATTCAGTTCGGACAATCAGTCAAGTCAATAATGAGGCAACTAGAATAGAACTGTCATTAAATTCTCTTAATCAGCCCGATAATGGGAGTGGTGGAATACGGTGCTCAACCTGAATATGAAATGTAAGTCAAGTTGTCAGAAAAACTCACGCGATAATGTTTACTGAGAAATTTAACCTCATTTTTCAATGCGTTCAATTTTTTATATCAAGAAAATTCATCCTCTTGTTGACAAAAGTAGAAGCCTTAGGTGTGTATATTAAACGTCGTACAAAGAAAGCGGAAAGGCAAGAAACCGAAAGCAAAAATTAAAGTGAGAAAAGAAAAGTAGGTCGAGTTACTTTAATCCTGATCCTCGAAGCGCTCGGGATAAAGAAATTATTGTAGACGATTTAAAAATGGAATTGTAACGAGCTGCTGAGTCAGCGTGTGTAGAAAAATTATTCCAGATTAAAAACAAACGAACATTTTAAAAACGTATATATATTTGTGGACAAAAAAGTCTCGTCCTGACTGTGACAGAGTGAAAAGAAAACACGTTTGCAATTATTTATACGCTTTAATGTGCTCGGGGAACAATAATAGGTTTTTGCAATGTTTTATTCCGATTACATTAACAAGTAAAATGAAGACGACTTGTTCACCCTGCGTGCCTTAGGTTTCAACGCTGCGTTGCTGCGCTGATGATTCTGCGACTTTGACGCAGATCCGAGAAGAAAAAGGCGCGAAAAAAAAGAAGAAAAATACGGTGCAATTTGTTCCACGCGCTTTGAAATTCGAGCCCCAACCATTTGTGTCTTGATTCAAAGAACCCTCCGCGCCCGTGGATTTTTCTTCCCGCAGTGAGATGGAAACGAAGCGAGAACGCGAAAGAGCGACAGTGCGAATTCGAAGCAGGTACTTTCCTTCTTCAATCTGCCGTTTTCGCCGCGTTCTCAGCTTAATTATGACGCTGAAGTATCAGAATTGAAGTCATACAAGTGGCAAAAAATGTTGCCGAAGACCGAAAGCGAAGTGGTGAAAACAGGTTCGAAGGATCGGTGTGCTTTTGTCGCTGGGGTGGAATTTTCCCAAAAACACACGCTCGGCCTGCATATGTTTGTGCACAAGTACATTCGCAATTATATTAGATACAAGAAGCTGCACGGAGGTTGGAATTATTTTGGAGTCTGTGGGCGCTACGAGCCCTAAAGCTTGGGGTTTAATTCAATTGTTTCCTTTCTTCGCGTGACTATATTATCAAAACGTTTCTACTGTCTCGTTCGCAGGTCAAATTTATGCCATCGGATTAACCGTGGCAAAAACTCCAACGGAATAAAGCATTACCCAGGCACCCTGGAAAAAGCAGCCCCCATCTCTCCCTCTCTCTCGCTCCCCGTACCTTCCATCTCGTTGTTCCTAAACTTTGCACTCTTCGCGCGGACGCCAACTTTCGGTAAAAATAAATCAATCAATATATTAGCTGGTTAAATACGGGAAAGAAAGATTCGCTCGACCACGAAGTACGCAAAGTGTAGAGAAATTTGTAGCGAAATTTCTTCACGTTTGCAAACGAAATTGTGCGAATTTCTTTTTTTTCTAATGGTTTTTTACGCGTGAAAGAAATACAATTTTCAAGACGGGTTTTTCTTTCCTAGCCATCGTTAGATAAAATTTTCCGCTTTTGAAAGATTTGTCAACCCAGACGCCAAACCAGATGTGATCTTCTTTTCTGAACTAAGTTTCGAATTTCAACTTTGTCAATAGACAGAGGACAGGTACAGAAAGGATCAAATTTGTTTTATTTTTTTTTTATCTTTGGTGCAATTCCTTCCCTGCAGGTTCGAGTTACACAAAGAATACTGAGAACACATTTTTTCCCCAATTTCACCCCTACTTTAGAGAAAAACTGCACTTTTCACCATCGCGAATCCTGATTTACCATCGAAAAATCAGAGAGAGCTATTTCCAGTAAGAATGGTATTTTCAGTGGTGATAACGCGTGTGAATAGTATCCAAAAAATGTAATATCGCGTATGTTTAAACAGGTCACGCGCTATATTGCCAGAGAAATGTTATACTGTGTAATTATATTTAAGCCGGAGAATCCCAGCTCCATCCGTTTGTCTCTATATGAGTGTGTTTGCAGCCTCGGGAGCCTACATATGTACATTCTCAGCATACCAACGTCTCGCCGGTATTCTGTATATGTATACATATACCTTTATTCATTCCAGTTTACACTTTCCCGGTTTACATAATGCATTCTATGATAACACCCATATATATATATATATATAAGATATATATATGTAGGGTAGCGAAGAGCTGCTGGTACAATAAAAAGGAGTACTCTTTTCTCCGACAAGTACCCTTGTCGTAGATTCTTTATAGAGTATGTATTACCGAGTTTACATACCAGCTAGGGGATCCTTCCTCGAGTATTTTGCAATGTGTCGGTTCAATATACTCGCCACCGCGGCGAGCAAACAACTTCGATCACTGACTCGCACTGTCGCTCTCGTAATTTTACATCTGTAACGAATTGAACGATGTATGATAATTTTTACAGATCTTTTTCCCAAAAGAAAAGAAAATTTCAGTAATATCTACAGCAATGTTCGTTAATAGGTTCCCAGTGGCTCACTACTTTTTTAGAATCAAAACTAGAACGAGCTTCCTTTCTAATCAAATTTTATGTGCCAATGACTAGCGACGCGTGTGACAGGAGAAACTATAACGATACGTTGATCATAGGTGAGTAAATTTTCTGTATGAAGAAAACTCGTTTGAGTGTTAATTTCAAAAAAATTGAGACTCACTGAAAACCAATAATGAAAATTACTGTATATATTTATACATTGTATATGGGGGATTTCACGTCAAATCGAACGAAAAAACGAGATTTTTTCCCTAACCACTTTTGATTTTCTTATCCCAGCTAGTCGAAAAATCGGCTTGTCACGATTTCTCATTTCTTGAAAGTCAGATGACACATGGAATAAGTTCCTGCACAGAATTTTCGCATCGTTGTATGAAATTTCTAAAAATAATTTTGTGCGATTTTTCGTGCCTCGTTAAAGTTCAATTTTTATGAGAAATCTTCGAAAATCTTTCGTAACAAAATAGTGCCTTAATCGAATTGGCTGAATGTTTACACAGCATGTCTTTTTCAATACCAAAGATTGTCTGTAAGTTTCGTAGTGGGCGGAAAAATAGTTCAAAAGTTACAAGTAATAGTTTACATGAAACTGTGAAATTTCTCATCCACACGTACCATAATGCGGGGCGGTAAAAACGGTGAAAGTTGTACAATCGGTATTACGATACGTAACAAATCGTTGAATTCTTACCTTGGATGAATACGTTTCAAAAATATTGTCCGGCAACAGAGAACTCACGAATCGTAATAAATAACAGACTGAAGTACGCTCCTCAAGAAAAAGTCGTCAACTGTTATAAACAACACGCGCAACAATTGACGATCGCGCTCGACTGCGCAGCAGCGCCACGCGCAGGGCAAGCAAATTGCTTGACGCGCGGCGAAGTTTGAATCGAATTCTCGCCACTGTGTGAATATTTGTTGATATATCTTTTGAACCACTTCACCGCTCACTTTGAAATTTTCAGACAACCTTTTGCATTGAAGAAGACACGTTGTGTATAAATTGTAGTCCATTCGATTGGGGCACTTTTCAGTTACAAATAATTTTCGCGCATTTTGTATGAAAACTACACTGAAACGAGATATGAAAAACACGAAAAAAATACTCTCGAGAAGTTCACAAGAGAACGTAAAATTTTTGTGAAAGAACTTTTTTCATACGTCGTCCAGGTTTTAAGTCATTCAAGTCACAGAGTCGTATATTGAGTGTGCATCAAATCGATGGCAGCATGAAAGAACGCGACATCTCAAATTATGGTAGAAGAACGTGACATCTTGACCGCGGTCAAATCTTTCATTGATACGGCACTGAAATTTTTGGTACTTGAATTATACGAAGCATTTTTTTCCAATAGATTCAATAATTGTTTTAATCATTTTCACATACTGACAATGAGTTCGATTATATGTGAAAGTTTCTGACCATTCTGTAAGCGTAATGTAGCGTTCTGTGTAAATATCATTCCAATGCCGTAATGTATATGTAATTTATATCTTCATTTCATAAATTGACAAATTCAACGTAATTAGCATATTGAAACTGAAGAATATTTATTTGTTAAATTTTATGTCAAAGTTTTTGGTTCCTCATTATGAACGCTTAATAAATGATAAAATGATTGAAATAATTATTGAATCTAGTGGGGAAAAAATGGTGCGGATAATTTATGCATCCGAAATTTCAGTGCCGTACCAATGAAACATTTGACCTCGGTCGAATGTCACGCTCTGCTTTCACAATTTAAGATGTCAAGTTCTTCTGGCACAATCTGAGATGTTACGATCTTCTAGCAAAATTTGAGATGTCACTTTCTTCCATACTGCCGTCGAAATTATTACATTCGTAAACTGTGAAGATCACTTCAAAACTACGAATGTGAAAAAAACTGAAAATATAAACAAAGGATTCCGCATGCATAATTTTGAATTGCTTGAAAATGATTCAAAACCCTCGATGTTCGTTAGATTTCGCTGTACGGTGGTTTATTTCATTCGGAAGTAATTTCGAAAAATTTGTCGAAATAATCTTGTCTTTTTTTCAGTAACCAGTTCAATACTATCATTTGTTATTCATTATCAATATCGATTCAATGTTGTAAATTTAAATATGTCACGATTACAGCATGACGTAAAAAAGGGTTTCAGTAACTTTGTAGAAAACAGTCTTATGAATAAAATGAGCCGTCGCAAAGTGGAATCGACCGAATTTATAACACTACATTTCCAAAAATCTCTTCGAAATTTCAAATGAAGCATCAATGTCCAAGTTTTCGTTTGTTATTCCAATAGGTACGTATACGTTGTTTTTTTGTATTTTCAATGAGATCTCCGTAGTTTACAGATATAATAAATAAATACTCAATGTACTACCCTCGACGTGTTTAAATGCGTAATCACACAACAAATCAATAACACATCCAAAATAATGAGAACTCTATCACGCAATTTATAAATCGCTCCTTATTCTCATTCAAGTATGTCAACGCTACCCTACCGGCGACGAAACCCTGAGCGATGTACCGTATCATAAGTAAAATCCAGTAGCAAGCAAGGCTGTTGCACAGCCCTACACTGTTAAAAATGATTGTGAATTTACTACACATTTACTGTACAAAAGAGGTGTAAATTTACAAATTCAGTGCAGCAACGTAAATTGCAATGCATTTGTTTGAAATTTACAATGAAAAATTTTAATTTTACTAAAATTTACAGGAAAACCACAAAAAAGTAATTTGATTTTACTAAATTTTGTAGTAAATTTATTGTGTTCGTAAATTGAATCCACAGTAAATGTATGGCAAATTCACTGTTCCGCATCCAGATAAAACTTGTAACAAGTGTAAGAAGTTCCGTACAGAAATTTTTAACAGTCTAACACAGACGGTTACCTGTAATATCCGAATTCAAATCTGTTTGAGATTGACTAGATCGGGGTTTGCCGGTTGGGCGGAAATTCGGAGGGCTCGGATATAAGGTATAAGGCGTAATATGCGCTTGACGAAAATGAAAATCTGCCCAGGTACGGGACTGAGGTACACGAGCCGAGGAGCCGGGCGTCTGATCACTAGGGTTAAAACGCGAGCGGGCGGTGCAGCGGAGAGTGGGGGAGCTTTTATGGTGGAAACTCTAAAGAGCTTCTCTACCCCCCAGTTAACTCAATTATCCGAAGAGCGTCGGATGCGCGAGGCCGAGAATGAAGACGAAGGTGGAAAGAGAGGAGCCGAAGTCGTTTCTGCAGGCGGGTGTGTTGCTAACTACATAGGGAATAATGGCACCATGGTAAAATAGCCAGAATCGCTGAAATAGGACAAGCGTTGCCGGGGCTGCTTAAGAGGGTTGAGAAATGGCCTCGGTAAACTCGACTGCTCAACTGCTTGACTGGCTTGCCGTCCCGTTTCTCTATCCTCCATCACCTCGGTCTCCCAGATTGTTTCACGCGATTCCCACACCGTACACACACACACACACACACACACACACACACACACACACACACACACACACACACACACACACACACACACACACACACACACACAACACCTGATATTCCAAGTACAAACAGGCATACGCGGCGAGATTACGAAGACGCTTCGCTGTCGAGAGGGACGTAAGTATACTCGGGGATTCTTTTATGGACCTTGTATCGGCCGCCGCGGTTCTATTTCGTTTAAAGAAACCTCCGTCAAACAGCCCCGTATACTTGCGGATTTTTACCTGCGTCCAGAGCGGATAGGCGGACGTATAACCGCATTGTAAAAAAGAAGGGATCGTGTACACGTGATCACAGTGATTCTGAAACGTCCAAGTTTCTGGAGAAGTCCGTGACGTTGGTGATGCAATAGTTAGAGCATATGCTAATGGAATTAACTTTGCATTTACATGCTCGTTATAATCCGTCTCTGTCACTCTACGCTTGATTGGTCGATACGTTTCCTCTCAGCTAATCAAATGCAAAGTGAGAGAAACGGCGTATCCCGAATATATATCTCGCTCTTTCGTCATCTCGGCTGCAGTTTTCGCGAGGTTGACGACATGGGTAGCTACCTCCAGCGGTATATACTCTAAAATCCAAAATCTTGAATTTTGTATTTATGGGTTAGATTCGATGGTCATGGATTATGTTGCGTTTAGAGAGATCGAAACCGTCGAATTTCGGATTCAGAGTTTAGATTCGACGGTCATGAGTTATAGTTTGGCTGGCAGAATTACGGTATTTCCACAATCTTTATAGTTTTTCCATTTACTCTTTTATACCTGCCGTACACGAGATGGGGACTCATCGTTAGTCTGATCTACGGTCAGAAACAAACTATTTACCGTATTTTGACAAAGCTGAAATTAAATATAATTTTAATAACAATATTGTAAGACTGCATTTTAGCACGGCAGATATTTTCCACGGTTCTAACATCCCGGCAGATAACGGATAGTTACCTCTGTTACTGTTGCACTCACTCTAATCCAAGGACCACTTTTCGTTCCTTTAGATATCTTTCTGGTTATCTGTTCCAGTAACAGGCCTACTTCTGTTGACAAAAGCTACTTAAGAGATTAATAGATACGAAGTTAAATCAACTTTTATTAACTTTATCATAACAACAAAACGTATTTCAACTTGGTGCCGGATCGAGACCGTTGCACACAGGCAGTTACGCGGCGAGTATGGTTCATATAGATTAAGATTGCCGGCCGACGGTGGCGACTCATCAAAGAAACTAACTATTTCAGAATCACTGCATCCGAGTGTACAAATCTGCCTTCTGCAGAACTGTTCGACATGTGGTCACTGTTATACCTACGCTTTTGCGATTCGGGCTTGATCGGTTTTTTCTTTTTTGTTTTTCTTTTAATATAATATTCCCAGACGATTTTTCGAGAATTGCATTGTCCAGTTATCTCTTTGAAAAACACACACACCAAATATATATATATCTTAGATAAATCTTAGACGGTCAAACGAGACGACTTGACAATAATGAGAGTATGGTCAAAGATGCTGAAAAGATGACTTCTTCAAACAATTTTCATTTCAACGTTCGGTAAAGGCAAATCAGGCATACCTACTCATGGATTTGATAGGTCAAAGTTAATGAGGACGACAAAAGAACCTGCACCCCATGCAGAGATGAAAGAACGTTGGTACTGTCTCGTGAAGTCAGTGATCAAAGCCTCGGACAATGCAGACAAAGATTCTTTACGGAAAAGCAATTTCACTCTTTTCGATACGAAAAGCTCGAAGGTAGGCAGCTGAGAATCTCTGCTAGGCGTTAAAGATACATTACACGTACAAGCGGTGGAAGAATATCAGAGTATCATGTGCTAATCTAACAGATTTGTTGGAAACGAGTATTTCGTGTGTCAGAAACTCCAGCAACTGTTTAGAAAGTGTAACCGAAGCTACGTTATCAAGTTAAATGTAATTCAAAAGCGTAGAAAGAGTTCTTTGATATGTCGGTCAGAAAAGAAGACGTCGTTAACTGTCAACTGTCAACGTTTCAACCCAGGGTGTGACTTATCCTCAGGATACATATTTATTAATCTAATTAAACAAAAAAATAAACGAAATTCATCACAAGTCTTAGTTGACAATCAGTGAGCATTGAGAGAGTCAGTGAGACTGACCTTAAATGAAATTCGACAATTAAAGATGACACAGAAGTTCAATGACAGTTCAAATTCAGACAGGTAAAACATGTCGTTATAGGGAATGGGTTATTAACTTGAGATTGTACTCACCAAGGTATCATTACGTCTTCCTTCTCTCAAATACTTCACAAGACTGACGAACTGCGGCGCTGAACAAGAATCAGTTATTACCTGTGGCTCTGGACACACAAGAGCGTGACATGAAAATAAACAGT
This sequence comes from Neodiprion lecontei, assembly GCF_021901455.1. Taxonomy (NCBI): domain Eukaryota; kingdom Metazoa; phylum Arthropoda; class Insecta; order Hymenoptera; family Diprionidae; genus Neodiprion; species Neodiprion lecontei. The sequence goes on from NC_060262.1 coordinate 21,265,509, forward strand.
CTAGGTTCGACACATCGCCCTTGTATACAATAGATATTAGTTTTTGTACACACACCTTTACTATATATGAAACCAACAGTCATAGACTTATCCAATTTTTGAATTTGACGATAACGAAACCACACGTAGGACGAGTTTATTGGTACTCCGCGAACCAAACTGGCAAACGGATATTAGAGAACAAAGAGAGAAATATCATTGCCTATTTCAGTTTCTTTAATTTGAGGCTAGTCTCATTGATTCTCTCAATATTCACTGATTGTAAACTGAAAATTGTGGTGAATTTTATTTATTCTTTTGTGTAATTGGATACATAAATATGTTAAGGAGGGCTCACATCTTGGGACGAAACGTTGACATTTAACGACGTATTCCTTTCTGACCTATGTATGTATTCTACGAAATAAATTCTGAGGTAAAGATTCCTGTTTCCAGTAACCCAAAAGTCCTTGTGATCCGGAAAAAAAAGTTTTGATCACCGAAAACACAACATCAAAGAAATCACATCGACGTATTATTTTTTATTAGTGAAAAATTCATACGGTTCATCCCATTTCGACAAACACTCGCTGTGTTACTTTATTCTCTAACGACTACACAGACGGTTTCGTTTCACCAACTTTTTCGCGCTGACTGTACGTTCCATAAAGCATTGTTAAAGCTACACGGCATGTACCAGGTGGAAAAATATCCAAGAATTATACGTTACTGCATCAGATTCGAGGTTAAGGTACCTTTCACGTTCCGCACACTCTGCCGGCTGTAGAATGTAATACATTACCACTCCAGGTTCTACTGCAGAAATAGCGCAATATCGTGTAGCTGGCGAGTGAAAACGAGTCAGAAGCCGGGTACGCGATCCCATTTGAAGAAATGAAATGAACCAGGGCAGCTCGAACAATGGTTTATATCTTTTGCGGTGGATTTCCATTCCCCGTGCTCTCTTTTCTTTCCTCCTTTATTTTTCCCTTTCTTTCATCCGACGTGAAGACAGGCTCTTCGATTCTTTTCCGTTCACCTTCTGCGCAGGCGATACTCACCCACCGCCACCACCCTGGCATATGTCGAGGACCCTAAGCGCTCGCAATCTACCCGAGATGCCTACGTTGTTCCCGTTAACTCGATTCGCCGGTCGAAACATTCACCCAACGTTCGAAGGGGCTAAGGGTAAGTTACCACTTGGGGGTGAAGCGAGGGCGTAAACTATGCGGGTGTGTATAACACCATCCCCGATATCAGCAGTCCTTGCACTCTACGCAGTACACAATTCTGTAAGGTATGTCTCCACCGCTTACTGCACACCCCTTGTGAAGCTGGTTTTACGATCTACTCTACGCCCGCGATCTCGCCCAGAGTTGAAGGAATGTCGGACCTTCGTCAAATACGCAAAATCGTAGTTTACAACAGTTCACTGAGAGAAATTTTTAGTTCCGGTTACCGCTCAGTCCTTAATTATTTTCATTTTTTTTTACCACAATCGAAAAATATAGTTCTGGGTATAAAATGAAAATTAGTTTTTTAGCTGTTACCGGGAAGTCTGGTATCCGTTACTATTCTTTCTCATTACGATCTCTGTTACTAGATTTTCTTGTAACTGTTGCGAAAATTTTATGCTTCTGCAGCAATAAATTGACGTTAAAGCCTTGTCTAACTAAAAAAGTAGAGTAAACCGAACAAACTGACTTTGCGTTGCAATTACCGAAAAAGGATCGACAATACCGCAAAATGGTTACGTGTACCTCGTTTTTCCTTATTTCAACAATATTCAAACAGTTTTTTTGATGATACCTCTTTTACTGAATTTTTCTAGTTACTGTAACAAATGAAATTTTTCTCAGTAATTAAATCTCTTCAAACTTTGGGAAATGATAAGGCTCATGATTATGCTTGTGGCTTGGCTGGAAGAGATTCGGAAAATCGACGGAAATAGTCTAGTATTTGCAGCTATAGTTACAGTATGCTAATGTACCTAAATCAGATATTTTTTGTACTTTGCTATCAATTTTCAAAACATTTCTCAGCCAACCCTCAAGCCCATTTATAAGTCGTACATCATTTCCCAAAGTTTAAAGAGATTTCATTACTCACAAAAAGTAAGAATTGTGAAATACGATTTGCCCGGATTTGATGGAGGTCCCTTTTAAGGAAGTTGCTTGGGAAAAAATTAGGATTCATTGATATTTGAAAGTTTGAACGAACGATGCTTTTGAGGAAAAGTTTTAACAACTATTTGAATTTAAATCTTGCGAAATACGGGACCATTGAATGTACCAAAGATTAACGTGTTTTATTTTGAAATGATTTGGAATTTTCTTTACCATAGAAAGCGGTTTCATTTTATATAAATCCTACTGCATATTAATAAGGTTATCTTCTCTCGTCTTTGAAAAATTCAAAAATATGTAAATCATTTCGTGGTAAATTAATTTCACATTATACATGACACGTACAATTTTTATAATCTACAGACTAAGTGTATAAGTTTCCAGATAGGGGTGCGTGAAGGGTTGCGCGACCCCGTGGGAAAGCATACAGTGTTGTATAAATTTGGTGCAAATTTAGTCTCACTCTTCATCCTGACGCAAATAGCATTGATAATCTCTGCATCTACTTACCTCTTTCTTTAAAACGATGACGTCAAGCCTGAGCTAAAAGGATCCCAGCATCCTGCATATATCCGCGTTACGCGCCGGCTTTCCATTTACGGTTATGATAACCTACTGCGAAAAATGTTCTTGAGAAATGAAACTTTTCCGTTGTTACTGGTTCACTGACTGTGGAAACGAACGTCGAGTTTCACTATCAATGAACGGGCGAATTAAGAATGTTCGTTAAAATTATAGAGATGTAAGTAAAGAACGGCTGGATACGAAACGAAGTATCTCGTGCAATCGGTTGCGAGTAATTGCGGGGCTCGTTATCTAGCGATGAATAAATCAGCGAATGAATGAATATGAGATGACCAGATAAGTGAATTCATACACTCACATGCAAGAATCACTGAGAAATTGTATAAATTATGTAAAAATTTTAAACATATGGAAGGATTCGTCGATCTCTTCTAGACTTCCTCCTCGTTCGCCGAGTTTTGAAAATCTCATACACTTAAGAATGTCATTATAAATTAGCCTGATGACGACAGGCTGGGCCCGCCGAAACGTCGCTAAATGAAAATTAAAATATGCAAACCACGCATCCTCAAATACTCTGACCCTTATCGACGAATCCTTCCACATATTTAAGAAAATTCAAGGGTCACGAAAAATTCCCATTGTAAAAGTTTTAATGAATTAAAAATTGGTAATACTGCGGTATATAAATTGTGGAATGATAAGACTGACATAGTCGTACGTATCTATAATTCAAAAAAATACACTTCTTCCGAAGAGGATCAAAATTCACCGGCAATTTTCCTGCATGATGAAAATCTATTTTTTTCTTCGACAGAGAAGGGTAAAATTCAAGATGGGAAGTCTTACATAGTACTCCATAATTTATGAACACCCCTTGAACGCACGTCACGCTTTTTCAAGTCCATTGTACCGAAGCTTGCACCTCTTTTTCTCCACTTATATTACCATAGAACGTCGACAATGGGGAGTAACGAAAATCGGTTTGTACGATGTAAGTGAGGCGCTTATACACACAACCAAGCGCCGCAAGGGTTAGTAAAATAATTTCGAGGTGAAAACCGTCCCTTGGCGGCAATAGTTTCGCGTCGTAAAAACTGAATGTGTAACATGCGTAGCAGTTCTGGAGAATTTTCGTGGACGAATCGGCCGGACAGTCTGAATCAAAAGTTAGAAAAAGAGAAACAAGCGTATTGAAAATTTTCAGATATATCGTTGGCGCCAGTGATGGTGAACACAAATGAGACAACATTCTTGTTTTGACGGAAATGAATATGATCGAGTTCGAATAACACAGGCTAAGATGTTAAAAATTTTGGAAAATGTTTTACGAATAGAACGTTCAGAATGATTAATCCTCGGTCCATTTTGAACCCACTTTTAATATTTTTGAGCTTGTTTTGATCACTCTAGTTCGTCAGAGATCATCTGGGAAAAAGCTTACAAGCACTTATCTCCAGAGCGGATAAAAATAGATTTGCGTGAGGACGATACGACGGATGTTCGTCAGAAATTAAATTCTCGTGTTACGACATTCATTCAGTGTTGTTTATGTAATTTGTGGGGATTTGGTGAGCGAATAAAATCGGAGCGAAAACATTAAAATTAGATGAAAATCAATGAAATTTAGTCATTCTGAAGGTTCTAATCGTAAACGATTGTCTCTAATTGCTGATTAGATAATCCTTTCTCATTCTTACTGAAGAATTTGTTCAAGAATTGTTTCTGTAACACGGTAAAGAATCTATTTCATTCTTATTCACCGTCATTCGTGCAAACAATGTTGTTGGATATTTTTAAAACGGTTTTTTCTCTCTCAGCTTGACTTAACTTTTGGTTACAACGGTCCGGCGATTCATCCTTAAAACCCATACATGCAGATGTACCCGAGCACATTTCCGACGAGGACCATACTGCTCTTTTATGAAGCTTGGGTACCGCGTTATACGGTCCGTGTAGAACCAGCTCCGAGTCAGAGGTTCCCTGAGGATGATTCCTGATTACATAGTACACCCAATTCCTACGAAGCAAGTCCTTTTGAGGGGGTTTCGGGCCGGGGGGAAGCCGAGGTTAATATTTTAGATGTGGCTTCGAACCGACCACGCAGCTCTCTGGATACACCCGCTGCGTTTGTCTCTGAGTAATTCTCGCAACCCTTCTCAGCCATTCGCGACAACGTTGAAGTTTTCTTTTCGAAATGTATGTACGTATTATGATAAAAACGAAAGAAAGAAGTTCCAGACATTCAAGTATTCGAGTAACGTCGGCGTCAATTTTTAACTCGATCAGTCCATTTTGATAATTAGCCAGTTAATTCAGCGTTCTTCTTTGATTGTTATTCCGTGCCTTGAAATCGCGTTTGAAACGGAATCTGTTGAGTTCGTGTTTCCAAAAGTAACTTTTGCGTCACGAGTGATTCTTTTCTTCTTCGGTTTCTGTTGTTCGTTTTTCCCTGTCTTTCAACCTCGTTGTACGAATCGTCCAAGTAACGATAAATCCATTGACTTTTTTCCGGGTGAATATTATTATCCGACGAAAAAGTTTTTTAAGCCAGCTTCTGCTGACTGCCTTATTTACGTTGGAAAAAATTTTAACAACTACGAGAATTAAATATTTCACTTGAGACATAATAGTATGAATATTGAATTGAACCGATATGCTTGCCCCATAAAATTCTTGATTCGCTCCCAAAAAGCCTATCAAATTCATTTTCCCAGTCTTCTGCAATCAAATTAATTAATTCATACATTTTCTATAACAGCTCGTTAGATCGGAAATTGATTTTTTCTCAACCTGGGATCTCTTTTTAAAATAAACCTAGAGTTGGGAATAATTATAGCATTCGAGATATTTGCTGCTCATAAAAATGTTCAGGTTGAGAGCTTCGACGGATGTTTTTTCTTATCCGACGCATATTTTACATATTGCGATGAACTATTTCCTAAGTACGGATAGCAAAAACCGGTCACAATTTTTAATTATGTACCTGTATATTATTTAATAGGAAAATCTTGCCTTTCCTCAAACATAAAGAGATAGAGAGATAGAATTATATGAATTATTTCAACGTACCTCGGTTCCCCTGATTTTCTCTCCCACCTTGCAAGACTTTTACTTTCCGTCCATACTTATTATAATTATGTAAATTACAATGCTGTGTATATATGCATGGATATTATAAATAAATCGTTCGTTACACGACATCCCGTAAACATGTGCATCATTGATTTGATAAGTTTTGTCTCTTATTATTGTCAAAAACAAACTAATTGCTGTGGAATCATTAATGCGATAGACGATGGAAAATTTTTACGACGGGCCACGTTCCTCCTCGCTTTCTGAATACGGTCCAAATTCTTCGTCGGTTAACTTCTGCTGCGGTTCTCCAAGATCAGTTTCCTCCTCCAGCGGAAAGCCGCGGAGCCGCCTCGCCTGTTCCTCGATCTCGGGTATCTTCTCATAGACCAGTTTCTCCACATCAACATTCTCCAGCTCGCTTTGCAGCCGTCGCTTTATCGGCCCCTCAATGGCGTCCATTATCTGGTACCTGAAACACCAGGTGCTTACAGCTTTTAGAGATAAAAGCTCTTCATGAAAATTAATCCGAGGCTTGTTGAAATGATAGAAGATTCAGCAATCGGTGTGGTAAAAATGTGGGAAACGGTAACCCGAAGAGTGTCGACGAAATGGTGAAAAATGATTTTGCAGCTTTATCTGACATGAATATTCAGTCGACTCATCGCAAACAACTCAATCATAAGGATCACTGTAAGACGTGGTATGCGTTTTCTTTCGTAATTTGACGGTGTAAAAAGCTAGATGTACCATTTATGGTCAGTCTACTATTAGTGGCCACCAATGTGAAATTCTGTACTTCTTAATTTGGCTTTTCATCACTTCAACTATACGCCATTCCGGACCAACAATAAGCTCCGACAGTGAGCAAGTTTTGTACAGAAATTTGAATACGCAGCAATAATAGCACACTTGATGGTTAGAGGATCAGTTTTTAGGTAGATCAAAGCACTTTAATACCACATGTGGACATAACCTGTAATTACTCATAACGAATATAACCACAAATGGCGGCCAAAAACGGTGCATCTATGTTGAATTGAGGAAAAAAGAGTGAAGCGAATCTGAAGATAAGGAAATTGTGGAACGGAGAAAGAATGAATGGTAATTCGTTTAAACCTGAGTAAATTGGGTAGTATGTTGATGCCGGCTTCCATGAGGTAGTCGATGGTACCGGCTCCGTGAACGCGGGCTTGCACGTTGCCGAGTTCTAAATCGAGTTCCTCGAGGGTGGCTCTTTTCCGAGTATCCAATGGCTGACTGAGCGTCAATTTCACCCTGACGTATTCAACGGTGAATGATACGGTTCCCACCCTCGACAGGACCCCACCGATTACGCTCACCTCCCAGTGCGTCCTTCCCTCAATCTCCTGGGTCCCGACGTCAATGCCCGCGTAAACCTTTCATCATATTACGGATATTTTAAAAGACACGTCACCGTGTTACGGGGTTCGCGATGCGATAGCGCGAAGCGGCGCCGATACATCAACCCCGAGTGAACTATTCAATTCTTTCATCCCCCCTTTTCCTTTCATTCCTTATACAAGCGGAGGGAAGCGGCCTCACCGTTCCGTTCTTCATCGTAAGCGTAACGTTCCCCATTCTGTAAAAACTCGCCAGTCCCGTAACCCACGTGTGAGACGTTGTGGCTGCGAATACCCCTATGCTCTGGGTGCGGTCCTCCAGCTTGTACGGGTCATAGCCCATCCTCGAAACCTGGTTACGCGCCTCTGCGATAGCCATATCAAACGGCGATATGGAGTTCGGGAAGTACTGCGGCAGTTGTGATATCTGCTTGTTCACCTCACCCCTGGATTCAGAATACGAAAAGCAAATCAGATCACACAGAAGAGCAACACCTCCTGTACGTCTGGAGCGTACATCTGATTTTTCAGGACTTTGAGACTTCGAAAGTATTAGTGACTTAGCGAGACTTCAATTTATTTAACACGACTTTAGGACTCGTAACTTAAAATGACTGCCCGTGACTTCGTGACTTCACGAGATTAATTGACTTTCGGAAACTTCATTTGACTTCCGGAGTGGTTACCCCCTTGGATCAAACATTGCACCCCTTCAGGAAATTGATAAATATGGGAGTGATTTTCGAATACTTACTTCACGTTGGTGTTGACCTCCTTGAGTATGAACGGCTTAATGCTGTCGAATATGAAAGTGCCGATGGTATTGAGGAAGCTTTGGAATACCGAGGCCAAAAGTCCGAGGTTCTCGAAGTTAATGTCGATGTTGACGAACGTCAAGTCCATGTCGATGTCTTGCGCCTGGAGCCTTCCGCTCTGGCTAACCTCGAGACGCGCGACACCGTTGACTTCAACTCCCGTCAACTTCACCGTGAAATTGCCCGCTGAACTGCCGGCAAACCACGATGACAGCGTGTAAGTTCCTCGGATGTCCAAAGCCTCCATACTCAACGCAATCTCGACCTGAAAAAGGAAATGTGTTGGAGGATAAAAGAAAAAGCAAGAAGCGTCAAATATTCAAAGGAGGAGAAAGCTTGGACTGGCTGAAGAGACGGCTCAACAAAGGACGAGAATAAAGCGTTGGAAATGCAAGGTAGTAGATAATTGATAGAGAAGCATGACCAGAAAGTAAGTGAAGTACATGATTGGTAGGACGGATGGGTCGGCGATAGGCTGACCTGCATTGCGGCGATATTTGCGTGTATCTGGTGTATCCTAAATTTGGCCAGTCCGTAGACTTGAATGTCCTTGAATTCCATGGTGTAGACCGAAAAGGAGTTCTTCATGTCCGGCACGTTCATGGGATCGGGAATCGGGGCACCGGGAAGTCCGATGGGATCTTCCTGTTGGTAGTGTTCCAGGATTACTCGGATTTGGTCTCTAATCCGTTTCTCTCCCTCGGCCAGTTTATCCTTGTCCTCGTCATCTGCCAGAATTATTCAAACTGTGTTAGGAGTCGCGCATCGTTTACAGCCGCAACGATCTCTTGATCCTTGGTACAAGCTGAATTTCCCTTGCCCTATACTCACGTTCTGAGCTACCCACCCTCCCCTCGTCTCCCCCCACCCACCCTTACCCGACACCGCCGCGTGCCAAATAAATAAGGAAAGGGGAGCAAATGGTTGACATCGAGTCCCACTTGTGAGGAAAGGATTCTATATTTCGTTATCTCGATGCGATAGCGGATTTTTTTCGTTCGAAAACATCCTCTTACCGTATTTTCACAGATTAGTGACGACCGAGGAAGATGTGGTTGGCTAAATTAGTCTTACGTTGAGTATACGTATCACATTGTTACTATCTCAAGTTACGTGAAAATCTTTTGAAGATATGAAAATAAAAAGGAGCGAAATAATCGAAACTAAAAACTTGGATATCGATGTGTCATTTTAAATCGTGACAAAGCGTTTGAAAATCTAATAGATTTTTTCGATTTTACTTTACGGTAGCTCATTTTATTTAGAAACTATTTTCTACAAATTTGTTGAAATGCTTTCTTTTATCATGTTGGCAAAGTCAAATATTTTGCTTTTGCAGTATTGAACCGGTGTCACACATATGATGACGTGATGAAAATACTACATGTGTAGATAAAAAAAAACTAAATAAATAAAAATAAAAAAATAACGAACAAGAAAAATCCAATCCAGTCACTCTGTAGAAATTAGTCTTATGAATAAAATGAGCCATTGTAGAGTGAAATCGAATGAATCTACATCATTGTTAACTATTTTGAAGCTATTCGAAACAAAGCACTGATATTTTAGCTTTTGCTTATTATTCGAATAATTGCTATTATTAAATTTTCCAAGAGATCTTTGCAGTTGGTGAATATGTTAATTCGATTAATTATTATCCAACGCACAACTGTCTCGTATTGAAATTAATCAAGAGTGTGGATTCTTGGCCAACCAACCTCCTTAATCAATTTGCGAATAAACTATTCTGAAAATCTAAAAGGGTTTGAACATTTATCAACTTTGATTTACGTCAGACTGTGAGAATTCAGGATGGCAACGAATCCCTAAGATTTTCAATATTTCAGAAACTATGAGTGATTATGAAAGATCTGGCGAGTTGTTAACTCCTGGAGAATCCTGCATGATTATGCAATATAATTTAAGAATCCTGAGGAAAAGTCGTTCTCACTAATGTCAAGAGAATTTGTGTACCTATGATTTCATACAGCAGTACGCCGTTATTTGATTCAGATTCAGAGAATACAGATGCTTGAGAAGATTTTACGAGTTAATATTATACGCCTCATATTTCTCAATCGAGATAGATTTTTTTCAACAAATATTGACAACGTAAAAAGTTGACGAATAATTTGATTGCCAGAGTGATATTCAAATATTCCATTGAAATGTCGCAATCTGTTACGGCTGCGGAATAATAAAGCAGTTCGGAACATTGACCAATATATCTGTTTGCCGCAGAGGGGAAAAAATCCGAATTGAAGAGAACGAGTAACAAGCAGAATGCGACGCTCTCTTTCTACGTTCAAACAAATTGTCATTCGACAGAAAAACCATGGAATCTCATAAAAAATGAACATTTCCAATAAGTTTAAGACACTCATAGTGAATTCACGATCTTGAAGAACGCGAGCATCGAAGTTCTGCCACAAATTCCGCACTTAACGGCGATGCGTAAATTATTCACGACTGCTGCACTAACGGAGAGAAGCAAAAATACCTAATAATGATAACAACAATAATGTGACATTTATAAATACCTTTTGCGAGGATGGAATGTAAAAGAACTATAAAAACGCAGCACAAAACGATACCAAACTTGATGGAATTCATTTCACGGTAGTTTCAATAACTGGCATCAGGATCGGTCACGATCTATGGTATTTTTGCACCGATCAATAAATTGGAAAACACGAATTCCGGCACAGTGATTCCCATAAAACGCGTGCAACACTTGATGTGGACGAGAAGCAGACGAGCTGCGTCCGGGACAGGAAACACTACTACGTAGGTAAAACCAGACGATACTCGCACTTCCCTATCGGTTTGTGTGGATGGTTGGGTCGGGGCTAAGTCAGCCGAGAATCGAATCATGCAGGTCATTAGGAGAGAGCTCGGAAACAGAGGGGGAACAAGAGGTCAAGGGTCGCCAGTTATCTCTTGGACGTCCGTCTCTAGCCCCTCTGTTTCTCAATGTCGGCTCGCGTTGCCCCGTGGCATTATGCTGAAATACGTACGACAATACGATAAATCCCGCGTATTATAATAATCCGATAGCCGCTCGAAGGAGGGACGAGAATAAATAATTAATAAAGAATAGGCGAAAGAGGGTGAATGAAGAAGTGACGCGATAGAGTTCATAGAATTTCCGACTCATTTATACGCCCACGCGCGTCCAAGGAAATTCCTTATTTTTCACTCAATTTGAGCTGTTTTCAACATTCCTTGTTATATATTCACCTTATCGCATTTCCTTTGCGTTTATGGATAAAAAATATCGGATAATGGATACCCGAAATTTCCGTTCAGATAACGAATAGTAGAGGAGAAGAAATACAGTTCGACCGATTATGAGCCCACTGACTACGCATAAATACGTTCATTATTAACATTCAGTGTGCGAAACTGGGATTTTAAATCGTCACCTAAACTTTCGTATTTGTTCCAGGCTTAATCTTTCACGACTCTACGCCTTGGCGGTAATGTGAACAGGCATAACAGAGTTTTCACATTTTTGCAAAGAAACTGTGTTGTTATTGCAGAGAAATTATTATCACTGTAATGTCACCGTTATATATCGCTGGGCATATTAGTATCATTCAGGATTCCCATGAATGATGTGGAAATATTGTTGTTATTGATACGCCGAAAATCGCTATAATATATCGGATACTAACAGCTTTTTTTCCGCCACCACAGGCTGGATCAAAAATCCGAACTAGCATTTTAATTCGTATAATGTTTTCGGGCTCCAACTACAAACAATATGAGCTTTCTTTTAACAAATTATAAATTTGCATAAGTAAAATTCTAGTATCGCGAACAGAAAACGTAGAAATCGCGTTTGGATGATTTAGCGACAAGTAACAATAGTTGTCTTATCATAAGCAACTAAAATAACCAGCAGCAGCTCGGACCAGCACCGCGTCAAATAGTTCGCTTTCTTGCCGACCGTCAGCAAGTAGGAAATCTGCTTTTTAGCGAAGTCGTCATTGCCTCGATGATTGCACCACCGTTAGGTAGTAATGCAATTCAACTGACTTATGGTAACAGAATCCTCTTGGAATCACGAGTGATTGTCGATAAACGTAGTCCAAAGTATTCGAACTTTCATGAGTTGAAATTTTTAGGCGCACGTTACGTATTCGTCGGAGAATGAATAAATTTTCAGGTATGAAAAAGTAAAATTTTATGCAAATTATATTTATGTCTTCATAAAATTGCAATTGCCGCAGCATTCAGAGGGTTTTTCTTTTTCCCGAAATTGTGTAGGACCTTCGTTTAGAGATTTTGATGCACGAATTCCTGATCCAATGTAAAAGCAATAGGCTCTTGCTACAATTTTACCTGGTGAAAGACTGATCGCTTTTTCTACATTTCTTACGTTTTTTTACTAAGAGAAGTCTTTTGCGACGGATAATTGATTATCGAAGCACCGCATGTAAGCATCATGAGTTCTATATTTAGCGAGATCATTTTTATTTTATGGATTCGCCGTCTCATTTCAATATTAATACATTCAATATTCATTATTCATGTTGCGTTGTATTGACTTACAGTCCAGGATATAATCGGAGTTTTATATTTTTGAATATTTGTGGCGCTAGCGATCTAGCTGTACTGAAATGAAGCGAATAAAAAAAGGTATCGTTTCATGCACTCATCGGTAAAGCGTCAATATTACGAATATCATTTGGATCTAGTTGTCATTCTTAAAAATGTGATCGTACAGCAAACCCTCTTGCAATTCATTTGGCTGATATTTGTTCGTTAAGTTAATTGACGAAAGTTGCAAACGAAAATCAAACAGAAGAACGAAAGTAAACAAATCAAGCATTGCAATTACTCGGGAAGCAAATATGCAAAATCTCATTTCGAATCGAATGCGAAGGATTCGTCGAGCTATGTGTGCATACATTCAAGTCTGTTTTCAGTGGCAACGGATCGATCAATGAAGAATACCACCGGATACCACCTCTTGCGCCGTACAGTCGAGTTCTTGGCTATGTTTGTTCGATTTTCAAACTGTGTTGCGGATATCAAAACGTGATTTCTTGCGTTACGAATTACTGTGGAAAGAAACGACGAAAAAAATTAAAATCCAAAGAAATTGGCACACGGTGTGAAATTCCCTAAAACTGAAACTTGTTTCCGCGATTTCATTACCGGGTATAGAAACTATCAAATCGATACGAAATTAGTAGCGGTGATCTTCAGGCCGGTGATAGCGTTTCGAAACTGTCACGATTCAAACGGGAAGATGAATAAACCGTCCTTCTCAACTTCATGTCAAAAACGGGAAAGTATTTGTAGATATTTAAACACATATCCAGTTGTTGTTAAGTCACAGCGAAAGTTCTACTCGTATAATTTTAAACGCGTATTAGTAACGACGAGTTAATAAAATCATTATCCTGCCGATTTATAACGGGAGATAAAAAAAAAAAAAAATAAAGAAGAAACACCGACCATTAAAAATTCATACAACGCAGACGACAAGAACCGGTGGAAATAACCTAAAAGTAGGTAAGTGTCGTCAAGCATTAAACCTGGGTTCACATCAGATGATTGACATACATGAATAAATTATCACTTGCGTTACAGCAGTGAAATTATTTTGGTCTGCAGTTAGCTTAAGTGTTATTACCAATTTATTTACGGGTACTGTTAATGTCTTCAAATTCCAGTCAGATACCCGTTCTCAAGCTTCTAATCTTCAATCCGATCCTCTTCTAATTTCGATTTTTCAATCCTCAAATAGCTTGCTTCTACGATATTCATCGAATTTTCACGTTATCTGACTATAAGACTCCACAGTCCATGATTCCATGTTTTCCTATTACTTTAAAGTCCGAAAGAAAACTTGATGGATCAATCTTTTAATCGCTTATAATTGACCCCAATAATATATTGCTTTTTCAAATTTGTCAAATTATTTTTCGAAAAAATGTTGAATATGATTTGTTTGCGGTTTTATGAGACTTGAAATGAAAGAAAATATCGATGATTCCACCAACGTGTGCTGAACTCTTTCGTTATTCATTTTATCCCTTATCTTATTTCGTGTCTCGGTGGGATCTTTTGCCTGAGTCGTACGAAGCAGCAAAAGGGTCAAGTTCGTGGAATGATTGTCACTCGAATGGAGTTAGCCCCCGACAGTCGGAACTTTCCACTGTATCTACACACCCAAGGCTCGGGTGTTTCGTCTCTAGAAAATAGCAAACACGTGAACTTTTTACAACGTGAAAGTTTGAACGACTAACTCATGCCGAGCACTTTCGAGTGTGTCGCTTATACAACATTTTTGTCAATTAATAAACACTTGCGTTGTAGCTGGCCGGCTCGGAACACAGGAATAAATAATTCCTTCGAGCAAAGTACGGCTTGCACATTGTGAAATGCAGCGAGAATAGTAAGAATCAAAACAACGTTGATAACAGTGGTGAAATTTGATTTTACAAGATGGCTCTAGGAAGAAAATTGTTTGCAGAAATGTAAAGAATAAATCAGAAGAAGGATGCAAGTGATTCGGTTCTCTTTGGTTTTTGTCCAACCTCTTTCCTCCGCAATCTCACAAATTTCTCGATTTCTCTAAAATTTCTTCAAACGCGACTAAAATGTCAAATAAAAAAGAAAAAAAAAGAAGAGTACATGGAAATCCGGGTAGCGATGCAAACAACATCGCCTTCCGTTGAATACTTGCGTTACTCACGCATAAATTATCCAGCTATAAACACGAGCTCTCGTTCTGTAAACGAGATGAAGTCAGTAAAAGAAGATTGGATTTCGCTAGAGCGCGTTAGCTGCCGGTAAAGAGAATAAATGGTAAACGTTGTAACGAAAAATATTTATGCTCCTCGCCGTACGACCAATCTTTTTTAAGATAAGAAATCAAAGTCTGGTACTGTACGTGCAGTGCACTGCATCCCACAGAGTAAACACGTGTGGACCCTCTTTCTCTCTCACTCACTCCTCGGGAAAGCCTAACTGAAAAGATCCGTAAGCCCTTTCGGCCCATGGGTCGTATGCACCGTCCATATGCTCAAAGGCTCGAAGACGGAAGGGCATGTCTGCGGTTCACTGGTTATCTAATGGTCTGTTTATTGGTCCTGAGGGAGTCCGCCACCCCATGCTCGAGCGCATACTACCATACGCGCAATCATATACACGCCATAAATTAAACGCATGGAGTATTCCACGGTGTAATAATTCCGCCTGAACAGGTCGGATGAGATTTCACCGATTTTGGTCCGGTGATTTATTACGTGTTTGTGAGGAATGGTATTTTTATAGAACCACAAGAATTTCCCAACAGTATCGATAAGAAATTGTTAGAACGACACGTTTGTCTTTTTTTATTTTCAGCACAAGTGCTTTTCGGAAACTGAAAAATGAGCGACGCCACACAGCCGGCGAGCTTTTCTCGGGTCCGTCAAGTGGATCGCCGTGTTCGTCCGCCTCGAACGCGAGCTGGTCGTCAGCCGATTGTCCCCCCGAGCATCAACGACGTTATATTTCACAGGCGACGAGTACCAAGGTGGGTGAAAATGATTTTCACATCAGGTTTCCATCTTTTCTAATTTATCAAGGCCTTCTGCGAGCACTGGTATTACCCTGTAGAGGATCGGGACAGTAATCCGGACGGATTTGCAGCTGACACGTGTTCCTCAAAACATGAATCCCTGAAAAACAGGTCCACTTACTACTTCACGAGTGGCCATGAGCACCTGGGAAAACCACGGGACGTACTCCATGAGCACTCGCCATTTATTTTGGTGCCGAAGACGCACTTGTTCGGGTACATTCAGTGCAGCAAGGCCTGGCGTGCGAAAGGAATCGTGGATGCCCAGACGAGGAAGATCGCAGATTCCCAAGGCTACAAGGGTCTCCAGTTCAAGGACCTTCTGCAGCGACTGCACGTGAGCTAAAACGGCGTTGTTATACTCGCGTTCTGCGAGCAATTGCTGATAAGTGACGCACGATTATCAGTTTGACTTGCGCGTCTGTGTCTCAGGTCGATGTGCCGATCGAATTGGAAGAGGCAAAGACCCACAAAGACCCCGACAAAGCCACGGCTATGACCGACGTCGATCCACAGTATTTCACCGAGCTCAGAGGTCGCGTGATCAAAGATCGATCCAGCCTTCGAACGTACATCGCAGACACCAAGGAAGTCTTCAGAACAAGGCTTCTCGCCGGGCAGGAACGCGACGACTGCATACGCATTGATCAGCAATTCGACGAGGAGCAAAAACGTCTCGACAAGATCAAGGTTAGTGTGAAGCGACACCGATAAACCGAATGTGGTCTCGTCTGATCATTTAGTGATGAATCGATTTGCAGCGGAAGTACCGTCAGTACGTTGCCGGTTTCGAGGAGTTCCTATCCAGGGACCACGAGGAGAGTATGGAGGTACTTCGCAAGGCGGAGGAAACAGCGCGGGTAACTGTCGAGCTGTCGAACCACCTTCGTGACGTCTCCAAGGCCGTAGGTCACATAAGATTGCAGGTCTACGTGCTGGAGGAGGCTTGGCGGATGGTGAAGACGTGTCAGAGGTTCCTCTACCACGTGGCACCTCACAGTTGGAGGTCACAGCACGACCCGGCCTGCAGTCGAGAGTCTGGTGTGACTGTGACCTCGAAAAAAACCGAGGAGGTCTTCTCCCGACATGGAGCAGCCGAAGAAGTTGCTTCTCTCGACTCATTGATCGGTCGGTCACTTTCCGCTTCGGTTTTGGACCACGTCGGTTGTCGAGTAAAAGCTGTAATAATGTTCGTGTGTATTTTCAGAAATTTTCCAGCAGGATATCGCTAACGCCGACAAGCCTACCATGTATTTTGAAGACCCGTACGATCTGATCAACATCTTCAGGGCCATGGAGCTTCAGAATTTGAACGCTATGCTTCATTGCGAATCACTTGCCGCTCCCCTCGTAGAAATGGCCGCTTCGGTAGTCAGAACCGACGTCGCGATAAAAGGGGAAATAGCCGAGATCATCGAAGGTATACAGGACCTTGAGGTGGGTGAGGGGCGATAAGATGTAAACTTTTCTCCTTCAAACTACCGTTGACTACCATTTTTGTTCCCAGCTTGCAATCATCTGGGAGGAAAGCCGAGCCGAGAGTCTTGAGGACTACGCGAACTACTTGCTCCAAGGAGTTTTCAGGGAACTGGTTTGCTCGGAGACAGTCCTGTACCTCTTCGTCTTCATCGAAGACACGTACGAACACTGCGTTGCCCAAAACGATGCCAATTTGGACTCTTATTCGATGATGCGATCGATCGAGAGGGTGCTTGAGGAGCTTAATTCACAGTTGGACAACCTGCCCGTTGAGGTGGTTCTGCAGTGTGAGAGGGAGGGCTTCAGGCAGGAGATGAAGACGATGAAGGACGCCGAGGATGCCGCCAGGAAGGTGAGTATCGGTTCGGGGGTTTACTGAGAACTGACTGACTCGTTCTTCTCTCCCATCCTTAGATGGCATTAATGCGTCGTCTGCTCGCCGCCTTGGTGCGCATCATGGAACCGCCGAAGACAAAGCAGCGAAAAGTGATGTACCGCTCAGCACCGGTGGAGCTCAAGAAGAAGGTGACGCCTCCTCCGACACCCCCGACGAACGAGGAGCTCGTATACCTAACGTACTTCACGAACTATTGCGAGCAAGACGATCACCACGACTTCCGCTCGCAGTACCCAGATGACTTTGACCTGACCTTCAGGCCTCGCTCTCGTCGGCAGATGACAAAACTGGCGGAGAATGCCGAGGAAGCTAACGCCGAGGGTGATGATCAAGAGGAAGAGAAGGGGCAGAAAAAAGACGAGGAGGATGAGAAAGAGGAGGAAGAAGCTGAAGAAGAAGAAGAGGAGGAGGAAGAGGAGGAGGAAGAAGCGGAAGACGAGGACACATAGACGTCTGGCAAACAGTAATAAACATCTTCACCAGCCATCGTATTAATTTCTCTTTTCTTCAAGCCATTCGGCTGTTTCAATGAAGGCTGCAGGAGGCGGCGTGCTCCCTCGAGATCATCCCCATGGCAACGGGGTTCGATACCAGACGGCTCTCGGCTGAGCCCTCGGCGTGGCTAGACCGTGTTCTGCAGGTCTTTTTACTTCAACGGCGTCTTTGACGTCTGCGGGTCATTCATTCGACTGGTCTTGCTTGTGAATAGAATACACGTTGGGGGCGGAGGATGTCGTCCTGGTATCTCGCGAAGGTGAACACTCGCTCTCTTCGTTGCCGAGTGTCATCTCACCCCCGATCTCATATTTCACGGCAATATTACCTCGCTTTTGCATCATGTGTGCAGCCGCTTTCACCGGCAGACTCTCGAGTCTCACCAACCCACCACTGCAACGGCCAGTGTCCACACTAGCTCACCCCTTTGGCGTATCAAAGATGCATTATGTCTCGTCGACTTCGCGACGACGCAGTGTTATAAATAATTCAGGCAACCTCAGTTGAGAATGTCAAAAAGTACATACTGATTTGTGTTTGACGTTTTACTACATCGTGTAATAACAGTGGAAGAATTAGCGGAGCTTAAATAATGGGATTTTGATTTTGACCCTGATCGAATCCAATACGATGTATAGAAACGGAGAGAATTCACAAAAATCTACTATAGAATAGTCGTATTAAAATCTGTCAAAATCAACTGATTTGCGCAACTATCAAACCATTTTTGTGGTCAATTCAAAGATTCATCAGATAATGTTAAATTGACGCCGAATTATAGTTCATTAAACTCCACACTGGATTTTACTTAGAGTAAGTGTAAATGATTCGATCGTATTTTTAGTTTTATTTGATTCTGTCGAAAATCATTCCAAATAGACGTTGTCAAATTCAAAATGGCTGAGCTAAAACGGGACGTTAAAATCGAGACCCAAGAGTACAGCTGCGACGGAAATAAAAATTCACCGAAATATCGTCGGTCACTCCCTTCCATTGTAACGAATTTAGCATTTTCAAAGATAAATCCTTTGCCAATGACCAAGACACTGTAAAAAATTCGCTTCAACGTTGATTTAATTTACCGCTTCATCCTCTAAACCATCTCTTTCGAAAAGTGCTTTTAAAGTATGCTCGTAAATATAACGTTGCAAACAGAGGGTCCCAGCCAGTCTCGACCATAAAAATCGAGAGCGAGTAGATGAATGGAAGTCCATTTGTCCCCAGATAAGGTCAACCGGTCTCTCAAGCTCGCGATGACGAGTCAGTGAGTTTCTCGGTCTATCGGTCATTCCCTTGTATCGTGGCTTCAAGTTCACGCTGAATCGAGTCAAGGCTGTCCCGTTATGTCACATCACTCTGTGGTCACTGCAGACAAGCTGCGTCCTATGGGCACCTACATCTATCCCCCAGAGCGTGCCGTACGTATATGAAACAGCAATGCATAGCTGTGGCGGAAGCTCTAGTCTGCTCGTTTATACCGCCGATCTCAACGCGCCAACCAGTTCTCAGCACCGTTCTCTCAAATCGATTACTGCACTGGGGCACTGCATCCGGTGTTCAATCGAGAACGGAGAAGGCTGGCTGGAGTTAATTGATTAGCCAAGATACGGAAACCCGGGGTCAGTGTTACGCGTTTTACTTCTCAGAGATGGAGAACGTACTTCTTTCGCCGGGACCAAAATGGCTACCATTCGCACAAGACGGAGAATCTCATCGGGAAGTATCGGACTTTGCATTGAGAAAGCAGAACGACGGGTTGTTTTGATTTACGTTCTCAAAATTACATACCCTGCAGCTTCGTGTCTCTTTTTCAACTTCCCGGTTCTCTGTTTTCAGAGAGATATGGAAGTTATTACAATCATCTCGAAAATGATTAGTTTAGTTTTCACTAGATCTCGACGTTTCAAGATCTACAAAATCACATATGACCATTTTCGAATGGCAGTAATGAATTATTTAAATAACAAATTTTGAAAAAGAAGTCATGATATCTTGAGAATGGATGAACGGATTCAAATGAAAATAGTAACCGCATAGTTTTTGGGGCCACTGATTACGAATGTGAGGTCGGATTGGTAAAATCCGAAACTGTAAATCCAACTTGATAGAAAAAATCTATAAGCCAAAAAATGTAAAACTCAAAAAATCCAAAATCCGACTTTCAAAATTAGTAATGGTAGATCTATTATAGTGATTCAAAATAAAAGAACTCGTAATAGTTTTATGCAATATGGTATCCAAGGGCTTTTGACTCGTTAATCACGAATCTGAATTCGCAGTTCGAAATTCGAATTGGATATTAATATTTTTTTTGTCTGTGAACTCGAAATATGCAGTATGAAAACGAGAAGTTTGAGGGCTACCTCACCGTCAACCTAAAGCCGCTTGTTTCGTTTGGTGATTCCGTCGATCATTGCGAAGGACGCTCCGATCGTTCAAATTCTTATTGCACAGTGTCGCTACAAACGCTACAAATGCTCTTTTTTTGTTACTGCTGCTAACGGATATTTCTATTATTATTACAAGCTCACACCCACCGTGCATATGGCGCGAATCCGCTTCCGGTTTGACGGTTCGGTCCCATTTTTACAGTTGCATTATATCGCGAGTACACCGCAGCTGCCACAAGCTCACTTACCCTGCCTAGTCGACTCGAGACCGAGCTCGACTAAAGACGAAACAGAAAAAGGCGATTACAGCTTGGATAGAAACAGTTTTTAATTTATCATTCACACGTGTATACCGACTGCACTCGTATCCATCGTCAACCAAGCCCTGATGCGGACGGTCGTAATAAAAACAATCCGAGTAGGTGCACTTGAGACACGGACGATGAAACAGCAGAAAGAGAGGGAAAGGAGCTTACGGAACGAATAAATGGATGAATGAACAAAGAATTGTTTCGGTCGACGCCAAATGAATTTATACCCATCTTTAGGTCGAATAAATGGTAATCCACGGCTAACAATAAGATGGGACAAATTCCCATGTCTCGGAATTTTCAAACGTTCCGTTCAGAAATGTTTCTCAGGTCAGAAAAACATGTCCCATCGATTCATAACTCAATAACCCCCTCCACCCTCTCCAGCGGTTAAAAAATGACACCTTACAAAATCGATTTTTTATCTCAAGACTCGATTGACGGATCCTTATGAAAAAAATTATGGATATCCATTAACAAAAGAGCTCTTATTTAAATTAATTTAGGCACGAGGGTTACTTCCAAGTTTGCGAACGGCGCGCCACGTCTAAAATTATGAATATTTTTGTACCCTGTGTATGAGAGCTTTGAGTTGATGAAATGTACTTCAATGCGAAATATAACAAGTCGTAACAAGTTTTTATTTTATTTTTTTAGTTCATCATCAAGACAAAGTCAGACTTTCTATAAAACGTAACACTGGTGATAATTATGATTGTAATACATGGGATTGAAAGATTCTTGTCCAAAAGTTCTTCTTGACTGCATATCGTTACGAAATATGTTGTACATCTTATACCCCGTAGAAGTGGTAGGTACAGCGAAACTTCTCTTAACGCAGTCTAATAATCTCCATAAGCACAATTTACACGTTAATATTCTTCTGAATAGCGGACAATATTTTTAGTCCCGAAAATGTCCGTTATTGGGAAGTCTCACTGTACGTATCTGCTCTCGACTCCCCGGAATTACATAGCGATTACATGGCATTGAAAGGTACGTAATCAATAACAGCTGTTCGTGACCAGCCTGCCTAGCAACTGCCATCTGCTTACTCTCCCGCTTTTCGCGCCAAAGTCTTACCGCAGTCAAGTACGAACCCTGATTAATCGCGGTTCAATTATCGCTCGTAAAGCTGAGGAATCTACTACCCGATATCCGGTTACGATCTGCAATTTTCTCGTTCTCAAATCAAAGTTTCGACAAGTTGCTTCTTTCTTGACGGATCGGTGGAACATTCCTCTTAATATTTTACTATCAATCCAATTCAATAACCAGTCTTACCTTCTTCCTTTCCGTTAGTGGAAAATTTCTCCATGAAGAAACAGCCGAAGCTTTTCATTTCTAACTTCATTCAATCAGTTTGGTCTCTACTTCCTCTATTACAGTCGTCCAACTCCGTGAATTGCGGTTGGCCAGTGTTGCAGTTGGCACAATGGATTATATAGAAGATCGAGACGATAAGTTAAACACAGAGTTGAGGTCACTGACTGCACCATACTCACAATCAATGCTCAGCATTTACATAGAGGCTCGTTGTCCGTCCCGTACAGCTCTGTGTTTAGGTCCAGCGGGTTGAAAGCTCTTTATGCTTATAATTGTTACCAAAGCCATGCGAGCCGACCGAAACACACGCAGGCCTTACGTACTTTCTTCCATGATGATTAATGGCTCGATGGGGATATTGATTGGCCGCTCGATCTCTCCAGTTATCATTTACAACCAAGCTCGGTTTCAGTTCCGCATCTCACCACACGTCGCAGCCGAGACTTCCTTTTCCTCCCCGAAAACTTTCTTGTCTTCCCAGATGTTTTCTTTACCGCATCGCACGTTTTGTGTTATTTTTAATCCAACGTCAGGCGTTACATTAAGTGATGTTTGTTGCCACAGAAGCTCAGATGAGCCTGTCAAAGGTCCTTTCCTCTTCGGAAACCCCCCGAGTGGTTATTTAAAATTTTTCTAATTAGAAATTAAATAATTGCTAACGTATAGAGGATACTGGAGAATATCAATTGACGGCAAACCCTAGTTGGCAATTCCACGCAATGCTTATCGTGTCCGAAGGCAAAGTAATGAAAAACCGTAAAGAACAAAAGCGACGCTTCGCGATAAAATGAAATAAGAGGAAAAGAAAGCCGCTCATGGTCTCGCAGATTAGACCCGTTTCTCGGTTAATCAGCCCCTCAAGCCGGAGAGCTGCCTAATTTAATCTGACATGAATACCAGCCGAGGCATTGGCGCCAGACCAAAGGCGAAACATTGGGATGGGAAAAGATTTCGGTCGCGTGTCGACGCTGAGATAAGACTTGATACATTTCGTTTTCGATTTCGTTCGACGAAAAAGCGCATTGCAGGATTTTTACCCGCATAAGACGCCCACGCGACTTCGATCATACATAATTTGCATTCCCATTTTTTCCATCGCGAAAGTGCCGGTTCGCATATAGGACGTCCTTGACGAGTTCTGAAGGATTTTTTATCCCCGGAGGGCTTTGGTGTAGGGTTCCGACGCCTTTTCAGGTTTCCGTAAAAGATTGAAGCGTGGTGAAAATTAGTCGAAGCTGGTGAATTTAATTATCCCCAATGAAAAAAAATGCGAATTTCTTAATTCTCGAGGTATAATTTGAAAAGGTGTATAATTCTACAGAAGTATTCAGAAAGGAAAACAGAATGATCGATGTTGAGAGATATGGAGAAAAATGACAATATTTTCGGAGAAATGAAGAGCCTATAAGGCAAACCCGAAAATTCACTGCACATTTTTTCAGTACTTTTCTTTTTCAATAGAAGCTTATTAAGATATTTTTCTCTGTTGTCGAATCTCAATTAATCATAGGCATTGGCAACATAGATATTTTAAGATAAAATATACATAATAGAACGTAAAATGCAGAGAACAATTATAAGCAAGACAAGAAAATCTATTGGTAATTTGTAATTGAAAGAGTTTTGTCCTAATCAAAAAAATACAAAATTTCCATGACTTTGCTGAAAAGACAGAAATGCCTACAGTAATCAGATCCTATTTGTTATTTCACTATTAAAAATATAATTGCGACCCTTACCTTAACAATATGAAATTAAATTTCAGTAATAAATTACAGATATAAGTTAGCATGAATGACTAGATAATATTGCTGTATCTTTAAACCCAATGTACTTGTGACTTGTAAGAATTTTTGTCTAATTTGAAACTGAAAAGATGTTACCCAATCATTTTCGGTTCTTGTTCTTCCCAAGCATGCTAAGAAATGTTATTCAAAGACCGGACAAGCCGACAGTTTATTTTTCCAGACCGGATTTTAATATCGATTGTCGGAGCTCGCGGGTCAAGTGCCTCGGAAAAGCCTCGGAAAAATTTCAAGCCCGTTTCCGCGATCCTCTCCAAAACCATCGTCGAGTGAAAATCGATGCACTTGATTCCTCCATCTCTCGATGAAAATTAGCAGCTTCTGATAAAAAATAATCCTCACACCTCGTACAGCGCAGGGGCGAAGGTCCGCTTAAGGACTCGGCGAGCAGTGATCCGGACGACGGCGAATAAGGCGGCCGACTCTGGTTCGTGAAGACTGAAAGTCGTTCCGCAGCGGCGCCGATCGTCGCTCCGGGTCTCGCTTCGCCCACGTCGTCGACTTGTATCCTGATCAAGCAAGTAGAGCCGGAGGCGGGTAGACAGACACAAGAATGAGCCGGCGTCGCCGTCTCCGACGCTTAGCGTCGTTTTCTTCATCGTCGGTTCTGCGTCGCGGCGAAAAACTTCGCCCACTCGGGCTGCGGACGGACTCCAGGAAAGCGGGAGAAGACCTCCTACGGGAAGCCGGCCAAGTCCATTCGCCGCGATCGTGATCTCCGGCTCTATATACGGCAGGGATTTATTCGTTCGCCTAATCTGAAATAACCGTATTATCCGCAAGTGGATTTACACGCACTGGCTTCACACACACACACACACACACAAGTATCACTTCAGAGTCTGATAGAGTCCCTAAATCGTGCTCGACGCCGGCATAAATTAAAGACCCGATACTCAAGTATGGTTATATATTTGGGTCGATCGATATTTTATTTTTTTTTTATTTTTTGCGAGTTTTATTGATTGGAAATTGAAATTTCTTTACAATTTCGATGAAGTCTGTTTGCTGCTCGAACTTTGTTGTTTTAGCAGCTTTCGTACGTAACTAGAAATTTAATTGTTTCTACCACATATTTTTGATATTCTTGTCTGCACCGGGAAAAAAAGATCTATCGAAAGTACTGATATTTATTTTATCGGGGAATATGAACAAAATACGTCAAAACGAGTAGTTTACGATGAATAAGAAGCAATTGCAGGAATTTCGAACATTCTCAAATGGCTGATTTATTAGCTCGTGTTATTGGAATTCGCACAGAATCATTTATAATACAAACAGCATTGCTGAACATTTTTTTGAACGATTTTTTCTCTTTACTCAACTTTTGGTTTGAATGATCAAACGAATTCATCCTCAAGTATTTATTTATCAATTTTCTTTTCAGATCGTAACCTTGAAATTCCCTTTGCATTCCCTTATTTCATTTAGAATCTGACTTACTAACTTTATATACTACAATCTTCTCCTCGTCTCGCCTCAAAGCGTTAGAACATAAAAAGAACCACACCCCAACATTTGCGCAGAGGGGTAGGACTTACAGAAATGTCTACAACGCGTCGCCAAGAAGCACGTGCAGATGCGCCCCTTCTCCTTCCATTTGAATTTATGTTCCAGGGTGAAGCTGCGCCACGTGTTAGATATAGAATGAATCCGGATTTTACAAGGCAGGAAACGCTCGTACGGTGATAAATATTCCGGTTTCGACGCGTTATTATTTCGGCCTTACGAGTCCTCCGCGTATACCGAAACTCCAAAAGGCTGCCAGGTTCGGCACGTGTTACACACGCAATGAACCCAATAAACAATGCCAGTATATAAAGCGTATGAAATTCGTCAAAAAAGAACGTTTTATTCTGTAGAATAAACGTGCAGCACCTACGTATTTTATTGCGAAGAATGTCCGCCGTGATTTCGGTTTATTAAACGTTTTTGGTGGACGTCTTACGATAGTTGTTCATATGCAAATTTTATACGTTTGAAACCAAACATTTATAAATCGTATCTCAATTTGTTGATAAAACGTATCGAAAATCCGTTATTTTAATATTTATGGTAATCGTCTAATATTTGGATATTGATGACTACTAAGAGACGTTTCGCAAGTACGTTTTAAAACTCAAATTATGAAGGAAATTTTTTCTATTAAAATGTGTTGACAATGTCCGTTTAACTAACGTGACAAAATGTTTTCTGTTAATGACGCTTTAATCTTTCATTATTTATGTCTAAACGAATATTATACAGTGTTAAAAAACGTTTTTAATTGGACCTCTAGACTTGAATACATAACGTATCTTGGATGTGTAATTGAAAGCGTATATAGTACACTGCTATAGAGGAAGATCATTTCACGTTAGCTAGAAACAAGTCTGGGTTGAGTTAGAAAGCGTACGAATTTAGTTTATATATGTGAATCGATTTTATTATATCTTTGTTAGAACGTTACACAAATATCTTATATCTATAAATACTCATTTATCAAAAAAAAAGGTACATCTTGTAGCTCATAGACACAGCTCAACCTACACTATACTTTCGTCTTCACGGTAGTTACAACTAACAGAAAACGCTAAGAATATTACACTTATATCAGAAATATTTATATGCCTGTATGATTTGTACTTTTATATGACTGTTTTTAAAATTAGTTGACGTTTACCACAGTTTCTTAGCCCTTCTTTCGTACATAGGTATGCCGTGATCGAGCTAGTTTTAACCAGTCTTTCACGGCACACGAAACACTGGTTTCGGTTGCATCACCAATTTCCTTCTTGCCAAGAAAGGTTTGTTTCACAGCCTCTGAGAAAAAATACATCAAAAGGAAGGTACAATATCACGATATTGATAACTGATAAGGAATAATTTCAATGTAAATTGTGATGAATCTCGAATATATTGGGAAAAAAGTTAACAGTTTGCATAATTTGAATAATAATGTGTGAATAATATTGTTTTCACACGATAAATCCAAGTAATAACTGTTTCTCGAAAATTTCATGAATTATTCATTACCGTAAACAGTTTCCATTGTCAATGTCTTTTGAAATGAGACTTTGTCCCTCCCTGCCCAATTGAATTGCATCGCTAATTCGTTTGTGAGTAGTGACCTCATTATAGCCAACACACATTGGCGACCGCTTGTCCCTCCAATAGAAGCCAGTTTCCCGGTCTGCAACAAAATACTAAAATGAATGAATGTCGAATTGAATTCAAAATATTCTTACTGTTATCAACATCGATAACAATTTTGACTAGTTGGAGATTGTCGATTCCTAATATTTTTTCAGCATTTTTTAACGTTAACCCTCTCGATCAGACCGAGACCGATTTCATGTTGAATGAAAATCTCTCACCATATTGATATTTCGATGGGTGAAAGCAGTTTACCTCAGGGTTTAGGAGTATCTATAAGGCCATCTGACCTTGCTTAATGGAACTATGCAGTTAGAACCCTGACCTTGCGACCGATACAGTTTTATGAAGCCTCAAAGTGCGTGTTGCGTAGAAGCAACATACGGTCCGAGAGGGTTAAAACGTTACGAACCGCAATTCTGTATGCCTGTAGTAATTTTCATTATTCCTTTGCAGTCAACACATACCGAGCGTATTCTTCAATGAGAGACAACCCCCTCCCTAGTGCTAAGCCAACTCAGGCACATGACGCGTACGTGAAGTTCGGTCGAGTGGAGACTAACATGGCCACTGGCATTCTATCCCCTCCCGGCCGAGCCTCATGTGCCTGTGTTGGTTTGCGCTAGGGAGGGGGTTGGCCCTCATTGAAGAATACGCTCGGTATTAGTACCTATCCGTATGTCATGACATACATATTTTGAATATGATTGCAAGGTCTACTCACTAAATAAGTTCGATGCTCTTCGGATTTCAGGATATTTTCGAGGTTGGAGAAGTCTTCCATGGAGTTAAGAGGAAGTTTTGGGAATTCGGCTGGTTTCTTTGTTACGTCGATGCTGACTTCCTTCTGTTTTGAGAAGATTTTACGTAGTAGCAGATGGTTTTGTTCAGTGTAGGATTTAATGTGTTCTAAATACTGCAGAGTTTTTTCTTCAAAGGTATTCTGTTCGCGTGATGTGGTCGGGGTTGAAGGTTCAAGTTGTGAAAAGGATCTTGATAAGTCATATTGCGTGGTAGACCTGATGATCCTACTAGAAATGTTTCTATTTGATGTTTCATATCCAGACAACTGATTCGGTGACTCATGGGAATTATCATTATACTGGTGCTGTACGATCTTGTGGGCCAAGTTTTTCTTTGGTGTCTGATTTTTGGTAGATCCTTTGGCTGAGTTAATGTAGCGAGTATTCTTATTACGGTTAGAAGTCGATTCATCGACTTCGGACGGTGGCAAATTCTCGTCAGCTGAAGAGGTGTAACCTAAACTACTTGAACTTTCACGAGAACGCTTCGTTTTTTTTTTTTTGTTACTAACGTGTCGATTTTTAGCCTTCTTCTTGTCGGTTTTGTGTTTACGTTTTTTCTTTTGCGGCTCAGGTTCGACATCATCACTGTTCGTAGCTTCATTCTCGTCCACGTCATTGGTAATATCTTGCTGAGGTATTACAGTGGATTTTTTAGCGATGTTGCGAATTATTCCGGATTCATCGGACGTGCCCAGCTCCAGTAGGCGCGCCATCGTTGCTTCGGTGTCGTGGTAGTCATCTGTTAGTTAATCAAGGAATATCAATCAATACCGAATGCTCATTGATTAGCAAAATTAATCACAAATGTACAATATGATCAAAATATATCGTCGTAACTCTTATCCAAGTGAAAATTAATATGATTGAAACATTCAATCCGTATACAATTGTAAAAAAAAGTTCTACGTTCCAATAATCACCTCCGGTATGCAGTACTTTGTGAATGGCAAACTTTGGCCATGTTTTTTCATAGGCAGCCTTTGATTTTACAAGTTTTGTAAAATGATCTTCAGTTTTTGTCCGTGGCCAGTAACATTGGGTGTTGTTTTCGACCAGCCAAAGAACTGGTACCAATGCGCATTCTCTATCTTCGCCAACCAAGAATTCAATCACCGCATACATAGTTCTGCAGCACGACTGAGTAAAAACATCGTTAAATGTATCATATTCTCTAGTCTGGTGTATAAATTTATATTTGATCAAAATTCAAGCACTTTTATTCCACTCTGAGCAAAAAGTGCCAGTTTAAAAGTTTTTAATTAGGACATCAACATAGGAATATGCAAGGTAGTATATAAGTTAAAAGATGAATCGATCATGAAACATTATGAAGATTTTGGGAACGCATGTCTAACCAATACTTGAACGTCAATGTGACGTACAAAACTATAATAAATCAGCTCAAAAGTGATGTTATGAACATATGGTAGAGTTGGGTATATTGGACTACTAGGTAAATTAGACTCGGCATATACGGTATATGGTAATAGGTATACGATAATGTTATTTTTTGCTAAACATCTCAATTGAAGCAAACTTTTAATATAAAAGAGATAATGAACCTACGATTCTCGGGAATGTGTGCGAGGTAGACATAGACATACTATACATGTCTTGAACGAATCCCTCTTCCTCGTACACATTGCCGAGAATCGTAGGTTCATCATCTGTTTTTTGTCGAGAGCTCGTTTCGTTGAGATGTTTAACAAAAAATAAAAATTTTATTTCATTTCGTGTAGTATCGGAGTTACTGCGAAACCATCTTTAAATGGAAGACAGACGAATTTATGTAATATATCATCGACGCGATAAGATTTCGCTACGTTGAAACTTCTTACGAAAAAAATCCCTAGTTTGGAAGATTTAATAGGTTTCTGATAAAGGTCTCGCTTGTACTTGAACGGAGTACCTATAATTCTATATTCTCCGGCAATGAAAAGGATTGATTTGATCACTAATATTTCTGTCCCACAAGCTACTACATTATCCGGCCTTTTTATTGATATTTTGAATTTTTTCGTTTCCAGAGCCTGACATTCACGAGAATTTCCAATAAATTTGGGTTTAGGAATAAATTTTTCCTGACAATTAGTTTTACGAATAGAACTTAGTTCTTCAAGTCGATTACTCAGCTGCTGCAGCGGCAAGCGTTTCGATCGAATAAGTCGTTTCAAATGGCCCAAATGATTTTCATACACAAAGCAACTGTATTCTTCTAATGGGCCAAATCGTTCTACGTCGTCTATGACATGCAGCAGCGAATGTACATTATATACGACAAAGTTTTGTCCGTATATCTTAGCACCTTGAGTAACGAATTTTTCGATCATATCTTGCGCGATGTTTCGAAAACGCGAGAACAAGGCTGTATTCGATAGAATATACACGGCGGCAGACAATAATAAAAAATGTTTGTACTTTTTTCGATCTAGCACATCCCGCATTACAACAGGGCCGGAATATAACAAGAAAAATCTAAATTCTGTCGCTTTCCATCGATGCAAATCCAAAAATCCACGGGGCTTTCGAGGAAACTCTGCCGGAACATATCGCGCCAATAGTTTCATTATACGTTCAATTTCTAACAAAATATCCTTAGACAATTTGCAATCACGTGAACCCTCGACCCAGTATTTAAGGAGCAACCTCTTCAAAATTCCCAGGTAGATTAAATGCATGGGATCTAAAGGAAATTGGGAGACTAGTCCCACGTAAAGATCTAAAAGAGGCGAACGTCCTTTAACGTGACGATCGTTTTCACTAGGTGCAACAAAATCACTATCTTTTCGCTTCTGGAATTCGGTGTCACATGGATAACACAGTTTACGGTTGAGATGAACTGCGCGAATCTTACACCTCTCGCAAGCATCCTTACCCGAATGTCCTAAACACATTTTCAACATAGATCTCGCGGGCGCGTCACACGCGAATAAACCAACTCTGACAAAGTATTTGGTGCCATTAAACTCAAAACCATTGGTGCTTAAACGTGACGTTTCTTTAATTAAATCTCGTAAATATGAAGATAGTGGCATCGGTTTACCCGTACCATAATAAACACCAATTACAAATGGGCTATCATCGATCATTGAAATACTGCGTCCCAAAATTGGCCAAAATGATGTTCCGCTACTTTTATAAACGGGAATCCCATCAATATTAAAATCAACTCGCAACGTATGTTCAGGTGACAGTCCTTTTTTGAGACCTGACTCGAGTTTTTGTCTCAAGCATTTCTCCAAACCGAAATAACACATTTCTCCGTTGTCTAAATTTAACGTTTCAATACGTCGTGACGTGTGAAGTAGAGTCCTAGCACTTAAGGGTAAGATAGGATGTGCTGGTTTCAATAATGCTAGCAATTGATCGATCGCGTTATGTGTGATGTTATTTGAAGATGCCCAGTCGCGCAAATTTTCAACAAAGTTCGTTTCATCATCTAAATGCACTTCATCGCTGACGGAACTTGAATTATCTTCAGAACTGTACAACGTAGCTTTGATGCTATCTATGTCACTTTCGATGTCTTTGAAATCTTTATTATCGCGGTTCGAATTAGAGTTTTCTTCATTCTGTTCATTACTTTGATGGATATGATCAACATCATAATCGCTATCTATAGAGTGCACATATTCTCCGATACAAGACACATGTTCATGACTAGCATCTTTTAATTGTGATTTCGTAAGGTGCTCGAGTGCACAATTATTGCCTGCAATACTCAGTAATACTTTACGAGTATTTATAGCTGTTTTGCGACGCAAATGTCGTTTACTCAGAACTTTTAAATCATGAGGCATGTTATAAAACTAAATAATAATACACACCAGACAAGAAATGATGTACGCTTTAACGTGCTTGCCTTATTTGTCGTAAATATCCGCACACCACTCTGAAAACTAAAAGTTAAATGAACCTAATGAACGTAGTACGTGAGTCAATACAGAAGATTCATAGCAATAAAGCTTTTACACGAGTTAGCGCAACAATTTATATAAAATTTTATTGAAAATTAAGTAATTTGATCAAAAATGCTGTTTCGTGTATATTTTCTTGGATTTGGGCTAAATAAATATTAAAAAGGCATTTGTAGCCGAACAATTTTGTAAACACGAATAAAAAACGTGGTCAGCTACCCATCGAACGTATATAATACGCAGGTAATGAGTAGTTTCATTCTATTGGATTTGACTCTGACATTTACCGATAAACGCATAGTATACTCATGATTTACGTTCAGTAGTAGGAATCGTGATATATTTCAGGACTAGATAGTACTGTTACTAATATTATTATTCTATAGTACTTATAGTTCTATGTATCGCTATTTATTGTTACTACAAATTAAACAAGATCGTAGTTTAACGTTGAACCAATTCTGGGCCGATGTCCTGCTTATATTCTAATACTTTTCGAATAGTATATCATGACGCCTACTACTGAACGTAAATCATGAGTATACTATACGTTTATCGGTAAAGATCAAAGTCAAATCCAATGGAATAAAATTACTTGTTACGAATTTCCTGCGTATTATATACGTTTGATGGGTAGATGACCACTATTTTTACCAGTGTTTACAAAATTATTCAGGTGCAAATCCCTTTTTAATATTTATTCAGCCCAAATCCAAGAAAATATACACAAAACAGAATTTTGGATCAAAATACATAATTTTTAATAAACCTCTATATAAGTTGTTGCACTAACTGGTGAAAAAGCTTTATTGCTACGGATCTTCTCTATTGTCTCTATTGTCTAACATGACCGTCTTCTTCTGATGGATAATAATTGTTATTTTCAATTGAAGGGAAAAGAAAATAAAAAATATTGTCAAAATAATATTTCTGTGATTTCGATGGCACAGAAATATTTACGTGGCTGTATTACTATACTTTGTTACTTTGGAAGATGCTACGAGTTCATATGTATGTTATAGATATGTTGAAACGGTATCTAAAAAAATAATAAACACGAAACCGATTTCAAACAATACAGAGCAAAAGTTACTAATAACCGCATGATCACATGGGATGATTATTAACATGAAGTTTTCCTCAAATTCGACAAGAACTAATATAATTAACCTATAATATACGTATCATAGTAAACTTAACACATATAAATAACGTTTAAAAACAGTTCAAAAATATTCATGAACGTTATATAATAAACAATAAACTATTCCATATTTTTATGGTACATCGTTTGGTTTAGAGAAAAAGACGCAGAACATTACACATAGTTTCTTTTGAAGAAAGAAAAGAAAGGAAAGAAAAAAATACAGAAGAGACAGAATTTG
The DNA here is from genome assembly GCF_021901455.1 of Neodiprion lecontei. Lineage (NCBI taxonomy): Eukaryota > Metazoa > Arthropoda > Insecta > Hymenoptera > Diprionidae > Neodiprion > Neodiprion lecontei. The sequence goes on from NC_060262.1 coordinate 21,298,421, forward strand.
AGTTGCAAAACACATTATTTTTTCAACCAAGAATGCTCGATGTATTAAGACAAAATACCACCATATTTGGAAAAATATGTAGTTGTACTTACCAGCGTTATTTAATGACGAATTTGCTTCTTCCGTCTAGGCCGCAGATTAACAATAGCTTCTCACCTTTTTTGCTACACGATCACCGATCGATCCGAGCACCTCCGCATTCGGTTGACGAATAACGCCATAACCAGCGCCTGAGGCCAGTTGCAAGGGTGGGGATGAATATAGGCTCCCAGACAAAGACAAAGATAGAGGAGACGCAAGAGCGACAGAGAGATCGTGCCCAAAAGGGAATCAACTTTGCCATATATGCCCGTGTTATTCCGAGCTGTCCTTGTCTTACCACTCGCTATACTTACACTTACTGTATGAATGCGCGGTCCATGGGATAAGTTCTGTCTCTACATATAATTATTGCGCTCTTACTCTAGCTTGCAGCGTTACCGACGCTGACGCACCAGAGCAGGAGAATAATATATCAGTAGTGACACAATGTATAACGCACAGAACTCCGATAAAATAGCGCGAAAAATAAACGTACAAACGACGTTAAAAATGCGACAGGATATGATGAACGCTTGTTTTAGCAAGTACTCATACAAGATATTGAAGTCTTGACGTAATTCGTGCCAAATAATGAGATTTAATATATTATAATATGATAACCAATATTGTGAAATAATTATAAAAATGTACAATAAATTATTATTCTTGGTACGAAATTATTCACGTTTCGGACACTTCTTTATTCTCTTCCTTTTATTGGTTATATCTATGTTCCATGCACCGGTAAATGAATACAAGATCAGTGTTCAGCTTTAGTTACCACATAATATTGGCATCAAAATAACGGGTAATTAAAGTCCATTTTTCGGAAACTAATTATAAGATAATCAACTGATTTGGCCACCGCTTGGCATCAGGCGGTTCCGCATACATGAATACTAAAAGTGCGTTCATAATCTGAATATTGTACTCAACGTTGAATTTTCCTCAATCGTGTTGAAGTAAAACAAGTATGAACCCATTTGATCAAATATACATATTATACAATTCAATGTATCTTGAAAATAGTCCGATATTGAATAAATTTCATAAACGGTTATTGAACGTAGATCACAAGTAGCAGTAAAACGTGAACAATAATCGTTGAAAAAATACGTTCATCAAACGATGAATATATTTCTGTGCAATAGTGGAAAACCGCAATAATTAAGCGCTTAATTGGGGTTGCTGGTAGTTGTATGATGAATGTACAATATATATATATATATATATATATATATATATATATATATTAGGGTGTGTCGAAAATGAACTTTTTTTTTTCTTCGCTCCTACCACTCAAAACTTTAGGTTTTGACATTAAAGAGGTCCTCGTTCAAGGAGGGCGCTGTAGCTTGAAGTTTAGAAGTCGCTCAACGAGGATTTAGGTTTCCCATCTAATTAACACGTAAAAAATATTGTTTTTCGTTCAAAATGATGTCAGGCATCCAAAAAATTGGCGATTTCTGTGCTTCTTGGCTTATTTGAAAGCATGACTCATCCCCTAAACGATGATAGGTCGTTTTTCGACTTACCTTGTACCAATTTTTTTTACGCCACTTTTCGACCACAATAGTCACTTTTTCAAGTTTACAAAGTCTCCAATGTATCAATGAGTTCAAAATGAATTGCTACAAGTATTGATTCTTGATTCGAATATAAATAACCAATTCCAAAAATTAGTGAAACATACAAAATTTCTCAAAATAAACATGGTTTTTTGAATAAAATTGAAGATACGGAATTTACCAATTTTTAGAATTGGTTATTTATATTCGAATCAAGAATCAATACTTGTAGCAATTCATTTTGGACTCATTGATACCTTGGAGACTTTGTAAACTTGAAAAAGTGACTATTGTGGTCGAAAAGTGGCGTAAAAAAAAATTGGAACAAGGTAAGTCGAAAAACGACCTATCATCGTTTAGGGGATGAGTCATGCTTTCAAATAAGCCAAGAAATACAGACATCGCCAATTTTATGGTTGCCTGACATCATTTTGAACGAAAAACAATATTTTTTACGTGTTAATTAGATGGGAAACCTAAATCCTCGTTGAGCGACTTCTAAACTTCAAGCTACAGCGCCCTCCTTGAACGAGGACCTCTTTAATGTCAAAACCTAAAGTTTTGAGTGGTAGGAGCGAAGAAAAAAAAAAAGTTCATTTTCGACACACCCTAATATATATATATATAGATGTTGTAGACACCAAGATTGAAAATGAATTTCATAAACGTCTATCACGCGTAGATCAGAAATACCAATAAAACGTACATTATAATAGTCGAAGATATACGTTCATAAAACAATCAATATACTGCTGTGCAATGGTGAATAGGAAGTATGATAAACGTCTAATTAAAGTTGCTGGCAGTTGTGTCATGAATGAATATTATATGTTGTGATTACCAAAATCATAAACGAATTTCGTGAACGTTAATAGCTCGTAATTTGTAAATTCAAATGAAACGATTCTGATAAAACGTTGAAAGATGGAGTACCAACATCGTTAAACATATAAGTTTTAAACGATTTTCGTACGAATAATGAACAAATATACTATACGTTGCTTTTGCTATAATAATACGTATTTTAAACTTCTGTATAATGAAATACGCATAATAAACAGAGTAATCATACGAATAATATCCATCCGAAATATTACAGTATATGTGATACGGTTGAATTTTATACTTATACCATTATTAAACGACTTCGACGTTTCATATACGAAATTTATACTGGTGTGTGTTTATTGGGAATGTTCAACGTACAGGCGAGGTACAATTTTTTTTTTTTTTTTTATTCCGCTTCTTTCATTGTACCGCACGAGCTACCGTCTCGTTGCAGCTTCCGGTTTTCGTCAATGACCGGATACAGTTCCCCGCGACGGGAAACGCGATGCAACCGTAGATTAATTTACAGTGTTCGTAATCACGAGTCACGTGAGAGGAAAAAAAAACAGCTATACATCTAACGCAATTTGTCAATGTTTTTCTAATTCAAATAACGGTGAAATTATTATCTAGAGTTTTTAGATTTTCTCGTTAATCACAAAAATTTTGGAAAATTTGACGAAACTACTACGAATTGGAATATTCTTGATCTGTACATTACAGTCGTGCTTTTTAAACTCTTCGAACTGTAATTTTTAACTTTTAATCGTATGCTCGGGAAGTGCAGAAATAAATTGTACAATGGTCTTGAAAGGATAAATAAAGATAGAATAAATACTTTGAGGGTATGTAAGAAATTTGGTTCTTCTCCTTGTCATTTTTTTTCCCTCTCGTTATTGCAGATCGCAGGCGCGTCGCTCTGGTCCTTATACACAAGGCTGATTACAATACGTCGAGACAAGCCTTCGGAAATAATCGCATACGTGATTGCGCAACGAGGAACGATACCAGAGTCTCGAGAGGCGAGATACGAGAAGAAACGCAAGAGTAAAACTTGTAGCTGTGCGATACACGTGTAGTCGGCTAGAAAGGCTTGTTCTAAATTTCGATTACACGTTACATGGTCACGTGTGCATACGAGAGCTACCTACAAGTATAGCTTTTCACGGACTACTGACCGACTGCTGCAGCGCAAAGGGTTTCAGCCCACGTCGCATTTAAACGGATATAGGTATAATGGGCGAGTAGCAGCGTCGACCGGAAACGGAACCGTATAAACTGTACGTGAAATTTTCATTTTCACGGTCGATTGTTCGAGGACGTTATTTCGCTGATGCCGGTTCGGATGATGAAATAAGAGAAACACAGGCGGTTTAGAACGTAACAATTATGACTTTATAATAACATTATGGTAATATTATTATCGTTACAAATGACAGCTATAGGTATGTATCGTATGTATATTGCGTGTGTGCTTCGTACGAGAAGATTGTGAGTTTACCAATATTACTCTACGTGTATCTTATGCGTGTGTTATAATATTATTATATGCGTGACGATGAGGAAAATGATGCTAAATATTTTACTTACAAATCTTCAATTTGACAGCTAAGAATGAGTTGTATACCATATGCATTATACAGTAATTATAATTATCCAATATATATGTACACTCACATTATACGAATATAATTATAATTACTTACAGAGATATGCAATAAAAAATTGATTGTTATCGTTAGAAATAGTTGTATGTATATTATAGCTAGGTGATCGATTTAGAGGTATGTTTAAGGTACATCTATGACGTAGCAGAGGGTGAGGCAGGTTTCACCGTATGGATATTCGTATATACGTTTGATAATATCTATTGTATAACATGTGATCTATTTGTGACGCTAATAGGCATGGTTTCGTATTTACGGAAACGCCAGTCATACAAACATTATATTATATACGGCATAACAATGATTGTATTTTGTATATAATATTACGCTGATATTATATGTATAGTTATAATTGTATAATTAGTCGCTGATGTCGCGCATTTACAAATTCATTGTGTATATAACGCATATTTTTCTTACATTGCAACGTATATAAATAGTCATTTTATATTATTATAGGTAGGATCGATAAATCGAAGCGCAAGATAAAATATTGAATAGTACAATAAACACAACAAGGATAATTATTATGTGGAGAAATAATTGTTATGTCTGTGAGAAGTTTCCAGGTCAAAATCTAGATAGGTATACCTAAAATTTTTAAACTCACCGACGTGTCCAGTTATTTAATTATTAATCAAATTCGTCGAGTTATCAAGTATATTATTTTCATTATTTTTATTGTTGCACCGAGAAAGTTCAGTGTAAACTTTGAGCAGAATCGAACAGAGAAAAAGGATTGCTATTCCTCGCCACAAAACGATTATATATTATTCGAATTTGACGTGATAAAGAGAATTACAAAATTGAAGTAAAGAAAACATAATGTTGGGTGGTGAGTTTGAAAATTGGCTCCCTAAATTGTCCGGAAATTTTCACATCCGTCATATTCTCATTTACAGTACATGTTCAGCGTACGATAGAATTTTGAGGAATAATAGTTGATACGTATATTAATTGAAAACGAATAATAAACAAACAACGGCTCTTATTTCTACGAACACAATAACTATCGTTGAACATACACCGGATCCTTCGTAACGTTGCTCTGATACGAGCCGGAAATCAAGAATTCAAATGTACAATTATTTATCTAAATCCATAAACAAGACATATAATATATGTATATACGTAATTGTCGTTAGTATTCTCAACAAATAATCCGCTGTTTTGATACCTAATGTATACAATGTATGTATGTATAATATATATTTAATAATTTTACACAGTTATAAAACATCCGACTTCAATATACATTAATTACAGCTATACGTAATCTCGATTTTTGTATAACAGCAAAACAATGATCCACCAGGCTTGCTTCTACGTGACCGTTGTAATATCAATCTGCATGCACGTTGTACAGTTACAAATACGTTATCCTTCGCGTGCATGAGACGATACTTCTCATATCCAACGTGTGCCTATTTACAAGTAAATTTATACGCATCGCTTGTTGTGATTAATGTTATCGTAACAATCAAGTTTCGCTGATTTTTCTTCCAACGGCGTCAGACTTCTCAGTACAGTTTACACGATTCTTCAAATCTCCAAATAACTCCCAGTTCATCGACTAGCATCGTCACTCATTATAAAATATGATCGTATTTTTTTTCAATTTTTCACATATTTCACACATTCAATTTTTCAAATATTTCCCAATATCATCAGTCAATAACAACCATTCGTCAAATTGAGTTGTTATCGCTGTATTATGAAGAGCCGAGATCGAGGCTCTGCGTGTATTTTCTGTCCAGCGGATTACACATGTAAGTTCTTTAATAATCACTTTTGAAACCCGAGATACATATTTAGCGTTACATACACACGTGTCGATTTCTCAGGCTGCACAGTTTTGAAATACGATATCCGTATATCGCCGCAGTAAGCACATGCAGTTCCCACTGGTTACCCGGGTATCGCGTTACCTTCCGATACACTGAACGGACTTCCGGTACCAGGCGAAAATCCGTTACAGGTGCACTTTCCCTCTCCGTTTCAATTGCGGTCGCAAAAATTATCGGCACGTGAGAAAATCGCACAAATAGCCGTTCACTTTTCCTCTTCACATCCACAGGAAAATGGACATTGGGGGAAGGGAACTGAAAACTCGACATCCGATCTGTTGCAAGGTCATTTTCGCAACTCCAAAGCTCCTTAAACTCCACAAGAGGACTCTTCTTCCGGTTCGAAGCTCCTCTCGTTGCCCCGTCGATGGGCTCCAGGGTTCGATCCGTCCATTGGCCGTTCGGCGGAGGGTTGGTCTGTAAAAATAACCACCGGGTCGCCGTCGGACGACACCGAGGATGGCGTCGACGCCAGGCCTGGCGACGGTGGCTGGGAACAATATCAGAAGACGCATGTGCAGTCCTCTGAAACCCGGGCCTACCTCGCTCTCTTCCGATTCAGCTTCGCCAGCTTCCTCCGCTTCAGTATCAGCTGGTAAAGCGTGTCCAGACCCTCGTGCAGACCTTCACCGGTTATCGCGCACGCCGGCTGCACTCGGATGCATGAACTTCCCGGCATTCCCGTCAGCTCCAGCACTCCAAGCTGCTTCTCCAACTCGCCAACCTCCTTTGCTCCTAAAGGTGCTTAGGGTCAGATTCTAAGAGCTATCGGAGACAACTTGAAAATTCTGTGAAAGTGTTCGTTAGATTTTGACGTGAAATTGAGGAATTGAATAAGGGTACTCAAAGTCCTTCCGATATTCTCTTTCTCTTTCCAACGGATACAAATTTGAATATAAAAGATACTGACTAATTCTTTCCAATCTAGTCAAGCTGTTTTAAAGTTGTTTTGAAGTTTATCGGAAAGTTGGACAAAATTTGGAAATTGAAACAAAACAGTGGGGATTGTTATAAACACAGAAACTTCAAGCTTTTTTTTCAAAAACTGTCCAACATGGAAAGCAAGTCTGAGAAAGGAAAAATATTCCTTGATAAATTCTACATCAAAGTCTAAGTTTACATCTACGGATATTTCGCACCGTTTGAAATATTTCATACAGATAACATTGAAGACAAATCGTAAAAGAACATGAACGGTTTGGGAAAGTGAAACAGAGAACTCTTACAAAACATTCGCAGAAGAATAATTTTACTTTTAGTAGTTTTCTGGCTAACCGATCCTTTTGAAAAAAGTTGGGATCTTCAGAAGAATTGAACAATTGCCAATGCACGCCTTCCTAGGCTTTTTTTAAACAGCTCAAACTGCGTTTTCACAAAATTTCACATTACCATAACAATTTCGGTGCAAAATTACCGTCACTATAACTTTCAAGAATTAGAACAAGTGGAAACGATATAACCTGACGAGCATTTCGCCAAGATGAAATAACAAGAGTCTGGATACGTGTGCCGTAATGAATCTGCATCGTAATTTCTCTTTCGCCTCGCTGGTTTTTATCCACTTACCAGGCAGGTCTTGCTTGTTTGCGAGAATCAGGATCGGGACCCCAACGTTGTCCGGGCTTCTGGCTGTCCGCGTTAGCTCCATTTTTGCCTCTTCAAGCCTCTCGGCGTCGCAGGAATCCACGACGAATATGATGCCGTCCGTGCATCGGGTGTACGACTTCCACAACGGTCGCAGCTTCTCCTGCCCACCAACGTCCCATACCAGAAAGTTGACTCCTGCAGAATGAAGAATCACGATAGTGGAATCGCCGCGGGGAAAGGGAAACCTCAGAGTTCTCAAAATTTTGGACACTGGTACTCACCTTTGGCCTTGCCACTTCCGCCCCTTATTCGTTCACAGTTGAAACCGATGGTGGGCACAGTGTTGAGGTACTGATCAAACTTGAGCCGGTAAAGGGCAGTCGTCTTACCCGCACTGTCGAGGCCGAGCATTGCGACGTGAAGAGGCGTCCCAGTCGGCAGAGCCTCTAGAAGTCCTCCCCCGCTTGTACCACTCCTTCCCATTCCAGCTCCCATCTCTTTCCTCCCTCGTATACCTCAGGATATCCCTCGCACCATGCAGGAATTACGGTTATAGCTCACCGAGCTATACATATACCAACCTCCCGGATGACTTGAAGCGCACGACCCCTCGACTCACCGTCCCATCCCTGTAACAAGAGTAATTGGGTGTCACTATGCTGGTCCATGGTGTATAATTTACTAGCAGATGTGACAACGCTTCCTATTGATATTCGGTACGTCGAAAGATGCGATAAGGAGGCAGTTGCATTCAATCATGAAGTCGCACTGTACTTTCTTAAGGACGCTTACCTTCAGCTGGATGCTGTATGAACCATCGTTAACATCATGCTAAGCCTTAATCTCAAGAACAAGTTTCGGGGGCTACCGGCGAAAGTAGAATCGAGGTGGAAATAGATGGAATCTGCCGTCAGGTACAATCTTTCAAAAATAAGAAAGGATCTGGCGAAGCGTGATTGAAGAGTGACAGATTTAAGAAGTAAAACGCGCGGTTAGTTTTCCGTAGAGAGAATTGACGGAGGTGTGCTTCGTTTACGGTGAAACACTCACTGCAGAATGTCTGCCCAAGCCGGACTGATAAGCTCCTTATCAGAGTGAGTCATGCCGAGTAGCTCGATCATTGATAAAGGTGGGGAGAGTGAGCCAGAGAGTCAGGCCATGGTTGTAATGTAGTGGACGAGATCAATAAGTTCTCTGCGATCGTCAAGATCGTGAATACCTGCGTCCTCACGTACTGCTTGATAATAATGAAATCACGTTGGTATTCCGTAAGGCTAAGTAAATTGGACCTGATTTCCGAGATAGGGAGGCTCGGAAACTGCTTTTATCTTTTGACGTCCGCTCTCTGCGAAGAACCCGAAGGTGCGCCTATCTTGAGAGTGAGTGGTGGGCATGCTGTGTATTATACGTGCCTACGTCGGAAAAAGAAGCCGGTATAATTATACACTTGATATCTGGCCCAGTTTCGTAACGGAAACTATATAATCCTGTGTTTATCGCGTGCCGGTTCCTCCGCTTTTGATCGACTCGGAAGCCTCTTGACGAAAATAGAAGCCCGTCTCTCTGAGGATGATCGATACTCAACCGGGCACGCGATTCACGAAATCATGGAACTGGATTTATCTGCGGCAGAACCACCCAGAAGCGTAACCGCCAACGTTCATACGCCAGAGTCGGCTTACTTTGAATACAGTGAAACCAAACCGCGGGCCTTAATATGACCCACTTGATGGACCGAGTCCCCAGTTGGGCGCTAGCTTTGGCGAACGGCGCCTGCAGCAGGCGAGAGAAAAGGCGGGCCCACTATTTTGCCGATCCATCAGTTAACGATGGAAGCTTATACGCCCCGCGTACGTGTCAAGTGTGGCTTTGATACAAGACTAAAACGAGGATCGGTGGCGTCGCCGCGAAGTTTTGCGCACAATTGGCAAGTGTCCGGGACCCAGGTGGTCGGGTGCTCGATGCCAAGATGAATATAGACCGCCGAACGACCAACGGCGGCCAGCGATCTAGAACAGAGGAGAACCAGAAGGGCAAAGTGGTCCACGCCTGGCAAACTGTATAACTTTCTGAAGATCTTGGTATAAGATTGCGCGTACCTGATACAGCACTTTCGAGCGGTGAAAATCTACCGGCAATAAAATCGAATCGTCACGTTGTTCAGAGATTGACACCGACTTGCATATCACGAGTTCGCTTTGCTTCGAGTAACCATCACACTTTACGGTATTCCCGAGGTGCCTCGCGTCGAAACGGTCCTACGTCTCATATTTTCGGATCTCCTTCTTCCCAACGGATTTAATTATTCCGTCAGGTAGGTACGGTTATCTAGGATTACAGGGAGACCATCAGGTAAGCGTTAGTCCGGTGCTCCAGGCACGTGAATGAAGATTGATTTCAACTCGTAGGTATGTAGGAATGGTTACGAACTGAGCGTGTGCAAGATCAACTACAACATGCAGTTCGAGTATGAATTCTTTCGAAGTTCAAAGCATTCAGACGTGGCCTGTGCAAAGTGGTCGTTATTCAGACTTTTGGCTCGTCCAATCATCTATCGTATTGTTTCATCAACAACTGTAACAGTCAGTGGTAAAAATCGCTGAATTACGATGATCCGTATAGAATTCGTCTAGAACTTGAAAAGTAGCTCCATAAAGGACATGTATAAAACTACGGTGACAATGCTGCAGTCTGATGCTGTAAAGTAAACAATGATGGTGTAGAAAATTACTCGTCACGAGGTATTAACGAGCTATAGGGCATAAATTCGACTCAAACGACGATCACTAGCCGGTACATGCTACAATCCTGTGGTAATACCACTTAGATGCCGGATTCGTAATAGTGAAAAAAAAGTTTGGCACGGTGATTATCCGAATCAACGATTGGCTTCGTCATTCAATCGCAAGGCAAATTCGTTTCGCGACGAAGACTACGCAGCTGAATTTATCCCCGATGATCGTATCGAATGTCACGCCTTGTTACGATCGTTCGCTTCGAAACGTAGAACTCGAGCCATCTTGACTTGTCATAATGGCATACCGATGGTTTCACCTTGCTAGCCACTGTGGAAGCCGGTTGAGCAGGACGAGAGGAAACTCAACACTGCGATGCTTCTTCAAAAACTTCAATTACTCACACATCAGTCTCCCGGCTAAGAAGCTCCAATTCACGGATACCTGGAACCAGGACCTCGAATTCTTCTTGCCCGGAAAAAAGCAGCTGAATCATTTCGAAGAGTAGCAAATAGCGCCAAGCCGGGTCCAATGCTCTCCGTAACTACAATCCCATCTCTCCGACCGTTCGTAGCCATTCCTCTCTCGATCTTCCAATGCGGCAGCAGGTGTTGCCAGCCAGTGGCTCGAGCCGAGATGAAATGAGATGGCACGAGTTCGCCGGAGCCGGTATGGGCTGCTATGCGTGGAGCTGAAGGTCCAGACGAAGCCAGTGGGTCACCTGCCGCCACATCTCCGCCTCACTCGTCCCTCGTTTTCTCTCCATCTCTCTCCGTCTCCTCGATTTTCTCTCCCATTATCTCCGTCCCTCTCCGACATCTTCGTCCTCGGCACAACGAACGGAGATGATAGCGGTCCATCGCTAGCGAACAGTTAGCTAAGGCCAGGATTCCGATGCGGTTGCTGGTGCAGCGATGAGAGGAGCCTGCATCGCGCCAACCCAATGCGAGCTTTTTATCATTACGTCCAGAGTTGAAAAAAACGCATGAAAAAGAAAGAAGATCCTCCTATTTCTGAGCGGCGCTAAGACTGGAAGAGGCTCGGCCTCTGGCTAGACTCGGTTTATTAGTCGATTCTTTAGCGCCGTGTGGATTTAGTTATTAGCGTTGACGTACGTGTCTCTTCTACTTATACCTCGCTGATCAACTCTTGTTCGGTATTATTAGCATCGTTGCGAACGAGCGATATCGCCTGTGTTAGCTGGCACCTTTGCCGTCGTCGTGACGGACCCGGTCAGTGTAGACACGGCTGCAGAGTTTGACCTAGAGTGCTAAATTTCTACGGCATGCTGCACTGCGCCCACCCAAATTGGCGATGGATCGTTTTATTTATACGCGGACACAACGCGGGTTTTATTTATCCTGAATCATCGCATGCGAACGGGCGCCATCGGGCTGCACCAATGTATTTGAACGTCAGCCAAAAAATTTCACGCAAAAAAAAATTCGCCGCGTAAGCTGCAAATTTTAGAACAATATTTCTCTCCATTTTATTTTTATTTTATTTTTTTTATTTTTTAGCTTCGTTTTATTTTTACTTTCGAGACTCGTAAGAGATTCGACGTTTTCGTTGTGCGCTTTAATTTTTTGAACATCTTTTTAAATTTATTGCTGACGCTCGTTGTATTTTGATCAATTTTTATTGATTAAATTATTGCCAGAAAATATTTGTACGCATGATTTCACTTGATTATTACCGTTCGCAATGGGTGATAAAATAATCGTAAACTGATATAGACGGTGTAGACGGAAATATACGCGATGAGAAATGGAAAATGAAAGTGAAAAAATCCAAACAGGGATAATCGATTTTGTACGGCCTCTCTTATAAGTCAACGGTGAATTTTAACCTACCGACTCCATTTTCTTGTATAATCCTTAAATACATAATAACGATTACGTTTCGTAATTGAAAATAACCTTATTCTTACGACTGTGTGTATTCTCTTTATAAACAACAAAAAGTATCTATTCGCTGAAAATTTACTCAATCTTTTGCTTTGTTTTAAATAAAAAGTTTTTCTACCCATTCAAATATTGCAAACACTTTAACGACTACTTCAAAATCCTATAATTACTCGTGATCAAACGGTTATTTTGTGGTCATATTTCACAATTTTCATGTTGAGTATGCAATCTTGCGTCATAAATTCTGAGAACCGAAAATCCTGGTGATAAATAATTTTTCATTAGCTTTCCTCCGGACCACATGTATGCCAAAATCGATTCTTCTTTTCATAGAAACTAAGTGATATTAAAAAAGCGGGATAACCGATCAAGAACTATTAGAATTGTAGAACCAAAAGTATTTCCCTGGTTAGCAAATTATTTATATATTTTGTTAGAATAATCAAGCAGCAGTCTATGGAGCGCATATCGTGCTGATCGCTGAAGCGGAAAAAACCGGTGGGACCAACGCAGTGCTGGGTGGTTGAAAATTGACACGAGTTTGCATAAATAGACATTGCGGATTAAGTTTTATAACCTTCACAGAGGCCAGCTAGCTGATATAGCGGTCAGAGATTCGACTGAACAAACACAGGAGTTACGCAATGCGCAAATTCGTGCTTTTTAGCCAGGATGTAATAATTACACACGTGGGTACAGAACGTCCTCGAATGAGAATTACAGTGTTGAGTTGTCTCTGAAAAAAAACTGAAATTATCCGTATCCCGTTTCCCGGCTATTCTGTAAAGTTATATTAGGATGGCGCAAGTTCCGTGTTTCCGAACGAGCGATCGTAATTAACCGTGATAGTCGATAATATCATCGGGTATCTACTAATTCGACTGTGAAATCTTTGTCGCGAAACGAATTTGCCTTTCGTTTGAATACCAAAGTCGATCGTCGATTCGTATAATCACCGTGCAAAACTGTTTTTCACCATTACGAATGCGGCGTTTATATATCTTTAAGTAGTATTATCTCAGCACTGTAGCATGTTATACCGACTAATGATCGTCGTTCGAGTCGAATAGATGTGCCTACTTTATGTCCCGACAACTCGTTTACACTTCGCGTCGCGTAATTTTCTGCACCGTCATTATAGCCAGACAGCATTTATTATCGAATGCATTTCCATAGTTGTGAAAAATAGTCACATCCACTCTAATTAGCAATATTTCAATCAAGTTTCGTCGCACCGTTTTATACAGATGTACTTTGGAGATACTAAACGAATTGAGTACGGATAATCGAAGGTTTTCCGATTTTTGAACGCTGACCGTAACCATGTGATAATCTCTCTGTAAACAATTTGATAAATTCCCCGAGAATTCTTAGAGGACTTATTGACACAGAAAAATAAATACCTGATAATAAAAATTTAACGACTAAGATTTATCCAAAATATCGGTTGATTAAGCCAAATCGAAAACTGAACTTTTTTTATTATTCTGAACTCTGATTGTAAACTAATATAAAATTTAGCATCAAGGTTACTATCTCATGGTTTTCGATAGCTTGATATCAAGTTTCATTTACTCATCAAGACCCGATGATTAGAGATTTCGATCAAGCTTGATTGACCAAAATTTCAGGACAGTTTTTTTTTTTTTGAAAACTTTCCATATCGTCCGTGAGGTTCTTTTGTTATATTTAAAGACTGCGCGTTATACTTCGTAATGGATTTTCCAGACGAATCGTTTCTCCAGAATAAACAGTGCGGAAAATCTTAAGTATAATTCATTTGCCTGCGGGATTTGTGTGGCTCATGTCAGACGAGGCTTGAGCGACACGATAAGGTCAAAGCCGTATACCGGATTCGATTTTTCGAGGCTTCTCAACAGCTGACCGTGATCGAAGATAAGCCGCTGTTGTAATTCACCGAAGGGCAGATAACGCGGTGCAATCTTATGACAACACCTGCTGTCCACAGCGGCACCGTGATGCAGCTCGCGTATTTTCCTAACGCGTGATGCAGGCACATGAATCAATAATAAGGTTTCCAACGCGTTGATGACGATGCGTTCGGTTGCCGCTGGCGATCGCACGGCACGAATACGATAAAAGGATACAATAAATGCAAGTTCAAAGTGCAGCATGAAGCGTAAATTCGTTCCTCATAGTGTGTATAATTTCACGGTAGACAAATTATTTTTGGCTACTGTACAAAGAAACGATACATCCAAAGTCCACTGTTGTTGAGGCTTCGAATCAATCGTCTTGTGGACAGTCGGACGGCTGTTTCTCGCTTCTTATCTCCTGCTGCAGTGTATTGTGTTTGAGACTGACAACGAATGGCGAGGAGAAAAGACGCGTAACGACGATAAGAGGACTGGACTGCATGCAACGATGAAGATGAGTGCCAACATGCTGCGAATTAGCTACCAGCAGCTAACGACGTAACGGTAGAGTCCAATAATTGCGACTCACTTTGTTCGATGTACAATTACCACATTCCATCCAGTTTTTGTACGACGGTTATTCGCAGTCTATGGTTCAGCCTCTCATTACCTCCAAGCAAACCGCGATCCAAGTCGGAAAGACTTTTCTAAGTTGGTTGAGTTCATCTTCCTGAGTTCGAGTTACGATTGATCAAATTTCCGACTGACCTCGATTAGAGTTCTCATCGTCATCTTTATTCGCGATCCAGGCATCATTTAATGCTTGAAAGCTTGGAATTGGAGCTTCGCCCGTAACAAGCATAATGGATTGAAAACAAGGCCAGCTGTCGCGTCTTGTCCTCTTTGCGCAGTTGTACATGCACGGGGCGCATTTAACGAACGTCTTCACGCTTCTACCGCGTACTCAGGAGACCCGAGAAAGATTTCTTCCCAACAATAATACACGTCAGCTGGTTACAGGCACGGCAACAATGAGGAACACGCACCGCACGTGCATCTGTACCGTTTCGTTTATTCAATTCGGTTCTAAATTGGGGGCTAAAACGAAAGCCAGCCTTAACTGATGAACGTCTCCGCTGCTCAAGCGAGAGCAGTGACCCGCAGGATTCTGCTGAGAAATGAAGAGCTGAAAAAATCGGATCTTCGAACTGCGGCTAATTCAAGTCTATCCGTTCATCTTCGTATCAGTGCAAGACTTTTCTGAAATTCATTCAACGATTTCGAACCTTTTGCAGTAGACCGAGACTCATGTCAGTTAAGGAAGCTTATTTGAAGCCCCTCCTTTATTCTCCTGCCAGTTTGATTGTTAGTTGGAAAAGACACGCGTGTGTCATAGAAGAACGCAGACAGATCCAATATTCGTACATCGATCGTTCGGGTCTTTGCACCTGTCCGATGAAACTCGTACGCCCCCGCAAGCCCATATCCTTGCTACTACGTAAATATTTGACCGAATCAGGTGTAATGGAAGGAAGTAGAATTAAATCGAAACGCGAGTATACGTCGTGATCTTTGAGTATAACACGTGCTGCACTTGCCGCGCGATTCTACCGAGTCCCGTTTCTCCGGGTGTTAAAAACGAGGAAATCGGTATTTGATCACCGATGATAATTCGCTCGGGCAGTTATTACCCGGGGCGCAAAAATGACAGACGTTTGTTTTTGCGTTCATTCCAGAGTCATTCAATTCCTCTGTAACGAACTCCTGCAGATCACGGTCCTCTGTCGGAGGTGTGAACCGGGCCCGACACCAGACGAGCTAAACGTAATCCCCATGTGCCGGTGATACCTACCCGAGGCTTATAATTCGAGTGTGAAATTCTAATTAAATTTCAAATGGGCAGGTAGACGACTGGATGAAAGACTCTGCACGGTCTCGACGGCCGTATCGACTGGCCATATTGCGCTTGCGCTGCCACCTTCGGCCATGGTGCCAAGGGGAACAGAGAGACGCATGTTGGCCACGATATATATATATTGTCAAAACAAATTGGACGATTTTCATCGTGCTCGCTGACAAAGTTCGCGTGCTCGCAACTTTTCCTGCCGTTCTCAGCCCCGTCAATCTCGTTGGCTTTGCTTCGCTGCCGCGATGACAAATTTTCGAATTCAAAAATTCCGAGCCACCGAAATGCCGCGAAATCGTTGCAGGTGATCCGATTTGACGAACAGGTGAACCGCATCACTCGAACGCATCCCCCGCGGAGAAATCGCGGTTAACTGGGTATACGGGAATAATTTTCTCCTATTACACAACGGAACGGTATTCATGTATAATACAACTGTTGTAATTGCGCGCACTCGTTATCGTTCATACGGGCTGTACAGGCGTAAGGCGAGGTGAAAAAGGCTTCGCAAATAAGGAAAGGAAAAAGTATTACCATTCACCTGCAGCGTGTTGTTTTTTTTTTTCTTCTCTTGTTATTTATCCAAACGTTCCTCTTCGCTTGCAGGATATTCTCTTCTTTCTTCGCTTGTGATTTATATCCGATTCCGAAAGGCACTCACGTTACGATGACGTATTCGCAGGATGATCGCACACGCTAATCACACTGTAGGACGATGTGTTAAAAAATTGGCCAAACGTCATTTCGTGATTTGGTCACAACGGAACGGTGAATTTCTGGTTTACGCCGAATCGTGCGATGTTAAATTATTCCATCGAATGGTCTATAAGCGTGTCGTTTCATTCGAAACTCTTCACTAGCATTCACATAATATTTGTTCGTTTTTATTTACAACAGCATTGTTATTAGTATTATTATTCGGGTGTATTAATCAAGTTACAGGTATAAGTTAAGTTGCATCCACTTGTTTACCGGATTATTATTTCGTATAAAAACACACACTCGCAAAAACGCACGCTGACCAGGCACGGGTTTACATAATTCTTGAACCGTGGTATACAAATATATCTATAATTCAGTCGTGCCAAAGTTAGGTCGGAATTTTGAATGCTTGAATTAAAAATGGTTCGGAAAAATTGGACTCGGGTGAAAATGGGAAAACGAAACACAGGCGGACCTGCGGTGTTTGGTGTACGAGGGTGATTAGCTAGCCGGTGTTTCGACGCCGACTACACCTTGACCATGCATCGGCGAGCGATGGCTCCAAACTGTGTTCCGCTCGGCGACAGCCTCCTCTTCAACTACGAAACGACGAGGCGAGGAAAGTACCGCTAGGAGGCAGCAGACGTCAACAATGCTTTCTGCGTGTTCGCAGCACCAACACAAACGCGGCCGGATTCAAATGTCCGCGGTTCATGCGCACAACAACCGCGCTGAAACGATGCGCGCATAGCATATGTTAATTTCCTGAATTCTACGCATAAATGCTGTTATTACGTGCCTGTCCTACTGTGTCCTTTTCGTGTCCGTTACGCCGTGCGATTGCGTATTTGTTTATTTTATTTTCTTTTTTTTTCTATGCGCTTCACTCGGAGAAAACTTTTTGCTTTTTATTAACAAAATCTTCGAAATAGGGAGAAAGAGAAAGACGACACAGCTGTCAACCGTCCCTTCTATAAGTGCCAGACAATTATTTTAATTGTATTTTCAAGTTGTTTCTTTAATTTTATTCTATTTTTTAAAATGTATATTTGAGGTAGGGGACTCCACTCCCAATCCCCCGGTCGGAGCTTGTTATGTATGCATTTTTGAGAAGAGATTTTTTCGTTATTAATTTACGTTCTCAATTTTGCACCCAATTCCTGTTTCGATGGTCGATTAATCTTCGACTTTATTCCCTTGTTACATAATGTAACAATCTTTGACACCTCGAAAACACTTATTTGCAGGAAAAGTAGGATGAGCTGTAGTTATCAAGATGAACTTCGGACACTAATTCCGATAGGATGCAACCTAATCATTCTTGATCAAATACCATTGCATGAAACTAAGGTTGACAAGAGCATGTTCGTTTGGTCGTTGTTTGACGCTCCACTCAATTCGAGTTACATAAATTGCATTGAAACTATCATTTAATGCAATTACAAAAACTAAACGATCATATTGCAATCTTTACAAAATGATGTTACGCGGTAGATGCAATTACGTAATTGCAACAAAATCTTGTAAGCATTTCCGTTTACTGCTCAAGAAAGTTCGCATAAATTTTTCGTTTGCTCCGATACAACCTTCGGTGGGTTTCGTATTAGTCCAAAAATTTAATCTTGGCAACAGAAATTTTGGCTCTGAAAATGAAACACTTTTCTGAGTTTCTCCATTCCGTGATAGGTTGCCTCATGTTTTTGTACGGATACAAGAACACTTCAAAACCGATTGACTGTTGCTTGTCTCTATCTGCTCTTCCTCGCCAATTCATTACAAATCTACGGTGAATGATGATAATGATGACGATTATTGGTCTAGCGGCTGAAATATACATACGTACGTGTTTCGGATCGCGTGCCGTTTACCCAGGGTCGGACTCCTGCACACCTTTCGATTTTCACCTTGGTTTTTTGCCTTTTATTGTTATGCTCCAATGCGGAATCGAAGACTTTACGAAGGTTTTTTAGCATTCTGTAACTGAGCAAAGGACGGTTTTTTGACACATTTGAGAAAGAATAATTCCGTCACTGAATCCAGCAATTTTCGTAATACTCTGGTGTCTCTTAACACTTGAAATCAGATCACCAATCGAATTGGAGCATTGCTCTATACTCCAGTCGTTTTTCCGAACAATGATCATATGCTTAATTCCACGTAAATTTCATCGATTACTAACGACAAGTAAATTGAAGTGAGCATCATATTCGGAATTTACCTCATTGATTATTTTCATGGATCCAAACAATTTTACTTGAACAATACTTAGCAGTAAACTCATCAATTAACGTTACTGAACGTGTCTTAATACTATTACTTAAGATCCGGCACCTCTTAGTTATAAAATGAAGGGCAAAACGCTGTTTTTCCCCCATACACTTTATCTTCTTCTTTATTTACACTTAAATTACTACGCATAGTACCAAAAGTCTCGTCTTATGATCGAACCATGAATCGCGAGTCATGCCGTGACGAATTCGTGAATTTGTGATTTTCTCACACCAAGTTGCAGTTTGGTAATGGATCAATCCACGATCACGGCGTTGGGATCATCAGTTTTCAACCCGAATGAATTGCGGGATCGAAAGCTGCGTTCTGCTATGTCACTGCAGCATGTGTCCCAGCTGTATGAGATCCGGAAAACGCCTGCCTTCCAGGCATGTGTGTAATATAAAAGAAAGGAATGGTCATACATAAAGCACTGCGTGAATTTGAGTGAAAAAGTTCCCACGTTTGCCAGCTGCTGCTTGTTTGATCTGTGATTGCTGGCAATCTTGTCAGCGATTTTGTTTTATGCAGGAATCGAATTAGCGATGTGACATCCCAAGAAAATTCTGTACATTATTTTTCACAATTGCCGTATCGTGAACACGGGATTCACTCTAATCGTAAGTGGTTCAACGATCCCACTTGAAAACAGCAGTAAAAAATAATTATAAAATTAAAGTAGAAACAAAACAGGTTCACAGGCAAACTGATGACGTCCAATTAAGCTTCGAGAGCCTGATGATAACTGTCCCTGTCCCCCGTAGACAAATGCGGTATAATTGATCTTACTGGCTGCAGAACGGTATAAGAGCAGCTATGAACAACTATTTGGTTTGTATCGCCGAGCGCCGCAAGATGAATTGCTACTCGGGGAGTATCTGCATGATTATTTTTTGTTCACAAACATATGGATAACCAGTCGTTGTGTGAAGCAGAGGCCCGCGTGATTACCGTCATCGTTGCAACGGCGCATCTCAAGGTAATCGATTCTATAGGTCTTCGGGTCTTTTTAGCAGCATAAAGTAAAAGAACGAATCTGAGAAACAAGACATGGAGTGCTAAGGAAATTTAAAAAGAGCGAAGATTTTTTTAAAGATGTACCCTAAGTCCAATTTAACCGTAACTAATACGGACGGATAACTTTAGAAAAAGATATAAAAAAATGCGGAGCAACGTGTAGAAAATTTGATCTAGAATGTAATTGCATAAAATATCAGAAAAATTTACTATTGAAAGATATTGAAAATCTGGATTTATTTAGAAATTGCAGAATTGTCGGACATGTAGCGCAACGAATATTCAGACCCAATTCACCGTCGAGATTCCCAGCTCTGATGAAACGGCTGGGAACAATGAGTTTGTTGTATTCAGTGGCCTGATTTCTTAAAATGGATCTGTCAAGCGTATCTGCAGGGAGCCGTAGGACTGAAGCGGGCAGTTTAAATTCGTTAAACTCTACTTACCATTAGTTTACAGGGTTTAGAGTTCAGACTTTCAGTAAGCCCATGATACGCCTGGCTGGACCACACGCTGATATGGTCAACGAACAAAACAACAAAGATGCGACTTGTAAGTACCATTATTTGACCCTATATAGGGAGCTTGAGAAAAAGTTCTCAGCAGCTGCAGTTTCACTCCACTTCTCGGCCCCTTGTGAATAAACAATCAAGAGAATTAAAGCCAGATTACACGCTCTTAATTAAATCGTCCAACGATTCTCTTTTTTTTCTACTGCTGCGTAACCGTTTTTGAAAATTCTTTACCCTTTGGTTTACTGACAGAAAAACCTCCAAGAAATCTCTCGTATGTAATATTTTTCAAACAACTTATAACCAGCGTGTTTCCGATGCATTTAATTTGAATTTCTATATCCACACTATTACATTTGTTTACGAATCAAATTTACAATTTGAATATAAATAATTTTGGGAATTTTCTCTATGCGTAAAATCGAGCCGCATTGTCGAGTCCAAAATTATGCAAGGAGTCCGTTATAATCGACTAGAATTCACCACCAACAGGACTATAATTCCTTTCAACTTTGCAACTAATTACTCAATTATTCAAGTCCTCGTGAATTACAAAACAGACGTCGACTCGACCGACGGAAATTTATTTTTCGACTCGTTTAACGGATTACTCAACCTCGAAGTAAATTAAGTATATGCATTTAAGACGAAGAGTCGTACACAGACGCGCGTGGGACTATCAATAACTTGGGGTTCATATCATTGGTGGAACGTGCGCCAACGGAAGATGTACTTTTCGAGACAATGGAGTGTACAAACGTACATAAAATACCGTCCACACACATAATACAATTATCTGGCCACTTCATCGGTTACTTTCACTAGCTTCCGGCTATTGTTGGATGTGTAGCTATGATATTCAGACACTCGTCAAACGGACTGGAGACCGGATATCGCGGACAAAGCCTTTGCTTACCTCAATAGCTCGTCACATTAGTCAGACTAATCAAATGAACCCACGACTCAGGTTCGAAAGTACTACAAATTGGAATCATTCGTTACTAATATCTGTTACTCAGGAACTGTTACACGAGGGGAATATCAATTCTGATTGAATTAGGTGACGCGTGAGTATAAAGTCACTTACTTTTCTTGAACAATATCCCTTTTCCTAGGTTAATATTTATTTCATCTTTTCGTAATAGTAAAATACAGTATAAAATATCATCACGCAAATTAATTCGGTCCCACTGATTGATTTGTGAATCTCCTCGATGACTCGCATCGATTAAATTCCAGTCAGTTTTTTACATCATGTGATCATCTTCTCATTTCTCTGGAAGCCAGATGTCCGAAGTGCAATCTCCGCCTGGGTATCTATAATTTTCGTCATTATTAAACTCATGACTTCAATGATAAAAAAATACCAAGTAACATTCAAAACAATTACCAGATTCAATTTTATGGCTATTGAAATTTTAATCAAGTAAGGGTTTTAACCGAGCAAGTATATCTTCTCGTTTCGTTTCTATTTTCCCTTAAAATTCAATGAACAGTTCAAGTACTGTACAAATGATAAAAGAAAGTAAAATTTGCAATTTACGGCAACTTATTTCCCCACCAAACTTTATTACTTTAATTATTATTATTCGAACGCAAACCTCATCTCGTGAGCCAATAGAATTTCATCCTTATCGGCTCCAAAGTCGACGAGAAAATCTTTATCCAGCGTCATGCCTCCGTTTTGAATATCGACATCGAGTTTCACCATGGTAGATCCGTGTCTGAAAAGCAGCACCGTAAATAACTTTCACGGACCATGATTTGAAGCATACTTCTCCTGGAAAGTACAGGCTCTCAAAATCTTTCACGTACTTGACTTGTTCTGGGTAGAACTGTTTGTCCCAGGGTGAGAACAAGGACGTTGTGACGTAGAGGCGACGTCCATCGAGACTGAGCTGGATCATCTGGGGAGATCCGTAAAGTCGGCGTCCCTTGACGAAGACGGGTTCAGGCTGCTTGTCCAATTCCTTATCTTCCACGACGCGAACTTTGCCATCTGAAAGAATACTACCTCCGAGGAAAATCTGGCCGGTCAGTTTTGGATTCCGAGTATCGGTGACGTCATACTGCCGAACGTCACCGTGGAGCCAATTCGTCAGGTACAAATACTTGTCGTCGAGACTGAGTACGATGTCGGTGATCATGCCTGGAACGGTCGCGTGACGAATTAAAATGAGACTTCCAGTTGAATGCTCACGTCAGTTTCTTTTCATTTTGACACACTCCTGATCAGGAAATGGTCACACGGAAAGAGAAGGAGAAGAAAAAATTGGAGAAGTCACCTTCCATGTACGACTGTATCCAGCCGTCCACTTTCTTCGCGGGAATGCTGATGACCTTCTCGGCAGACCATTCGCCCTCCGATTTCTTGAAGAACCGGAAGACGTTCGAGTGTATCGCGCATCCTACGAAGCCTTCGGCCGAGGTTGGGTCGTGCAAAAACCGCGTCTCCAGCGGGGCGAAGCCCTCCTCACCGAGGTCTAGTGTTTGCAAAAGTTTCCGCTCGGTCCACGAGTAGATGTTCAAGCTTTTTCCGTAAGTTTCTGAAATTACGCGATGGATGAATGAGGATTTCTCGAGTTTCGAACCACTCGAATCTTACCCGCCGTGACGTGACTCGATGCAAAACCCTTCTTGAAGGTTCTCGGCACGCCCCACTCGCTCGATACCAAGACGTCATGGTAAGGTTGGTACCAGAAATCGTATCCGAAGGAGGCCTCGTCCTTCGTCCAAGCGCCAGTCGTCTCTAGGGTGTCGCTGTCGATCGTCAGGAATGAGCCAAGGGCGTCACCGTTGGGTTTTCCCATCGTGGAGATGATTATTTCACCAGTCGGCGAGCAGTGGGATGTGTGTGGAGTGGCCAGACCCCATTTGTGCATCTCTTTTGGCTCCAAGACCTAAGGTGAAAAAAGCATTCCATTTATAATCAAGGCCAAGTGAGCAGTAATAACGGTCATTGGTTTCAGCAAGGTGCAACCTTCTTAATCTTCGGGTTCCTCTCCTCGGAGAGGTCGACGAAGTAGACGCGGTCCGAAACCAGGCTGGGAAGAACCATGGTATCCCGTTTCTTCGGCGAATCGTAACAGCTGCTGCAAATGTTCCATCCCGAGTGATGAAGCTCGTCCCCAACATTCGGCATTCGGAGTTTGTGGATTATCTGCGAAATTTTTAATCTCGTGTTGATTACTGTTCCATGACATACAAACAACAAAAGCAGCTAGCAACGGACAGAGCATATAGAAAGTCATGTTTGGGAAATAAATTATCGCGATGAATACAGCTGGCTAAAGGCACACGGTATCATCGTTCAAACTTAATTGTATAGTTATGAGTTCAATGATAGATTATAAAGGCGTAAGATATATATAATGTCGGTAAGGCTTGTAAAGATTACGCGACGGACATACGAAGTATCGCAAGATAAACACATCGGTGGGTAATCTCAACAAATTCCATTTACAAATAATAAATTATCACCCTGTAAAAATCTGGCATGAAATGATGTATATAATACTTTTGATAAATGAACGCGCCAGCGATAATGTTTGTTACTCAATATGTAGATTAGATTTCCGTGGCTGTACCGAGCGTCGCAGTTTGCCCGAGACTTTATTTTTAACTCGTGCCACTGCGACAACGCTCCACCATTCTTATTGCTGGTTAAACAATCAACTGTCTTTTCCACCTGCAGTCTGTTAACGACTGTATAATTTATGCGATGCAGAAGTGAGAGCCGAAGATTTTCATCCACACACCAAAGAGTACTGACTCGGGGTCAACGACAAAATTTCTGGGGGTTTGACTACAGCTCGACGCGATTTCGCAAGGGATCAGCCGATTAAAAAGAGATGAACCAGTGAACCTGCGAGTACGTTGAACTCTTCGGGTCCACGTCGACCGTCGCAAGGACATCGGGTTTCGTGGGGTCGGGCTGGATGCAGACGACGTAGATGATCTCTTCTCTTGGTCCCTCAAGCATGGCCGCCAAGGGGCTCTTGTACCCGGGTCCAGCACAGCATCCGCCTTCTGGAATCATGACAGACACAACGATGATCGGACAAGAGCGAGCGAAAACCAGCGGTCGCAGATTTCGTTCTTCTGGCTCAGGGCCAGAACCGACGCTGCGGATTCACAGCGTAGATGTAAATTTGCAACGTGGCTCAGGGAAAGAGAAAGAGAGAATGTTTTCACTCTTTAAGCGCATCGTAGAATTGACGAAAACCAGGGCAAAAATATAACGCTCACCTTTTATTACCGTTGCCATGATTATTGCGTTCCTGTTCGATGCGCTAACGTCTGGTAAAGACTGGTGCCGATGCGACCCAACGACGCCGGGTAGCCGAGTCAAACTAAACACATCGGCGCCTCTGTGCGTCAGTTGACTGTGTTCGAATTGAGCCGGCTCACTCACTCACTCGTTCTCTGCCTCTGTCCTTCTTTATTTTTTCACTATCTCTCTCAGTGATACTCAATAGCCTTGACCAAGACCAAGACCGCTTGGCTTCGGTGACAGCAGAAGACGTGCCACTCGAGTTGCATCCGGACGGTCGTAAGGCGCAGAGTTCTTGTTCTCGACTTGTCGGGCAAGATTAAAACAAGTCCAAGTGATTCACCCTGATTTTTTTCAATTCACCTAGATATATAAAATATTATTCGATCACTTTCTTTCGGTTCTTTGCTAAAAATATCAGATCGATTTCGTCTAATCGTATTTTGATGATTTGTAGGACAGTCAGGATGATTGTACGTATGTAGGTGAGCAGCGCTTCCAAACTTTCGGGGAACTTTTAGCGCTTCTTAGACGGAAGCTGATCTTTCCATGGCTTCGTGATTGACCCTAGCGTATGGAGATCAGCAGCTTCTAAATTGAATTAAAACAAAAGTCTGATAATTTTTTTCTCGCAAGTACAATGCACATAGCAAGTAAATATCAATTTCTTCGCCCACCGTTACCATACGAATGATCAGCATTCTTCTCGTGTTTTTCATGAAGTAGAGCGCATATCATCAAGTTGTCTCTATGTAAAGTCGCGAGCTTTCGGAGTTGACCTTTAGCCACTTCCGTTCTCGACGCGATGATGTCGAAGCCGTCGTCCAGTTTATCCAAGTCGGTGCTAATGTTCGCTACCATCTCCAGTAGCAGAGCATTCCGCCGGGCTTCCAAAGCGAACTTCTTACTGGTCAGAACGGCAACCAGGACGATGGTCATGAAGACACTAAGACCCAGAAGACTCTTTTGAAAGCCAGTCGTCATGCCGCAGGAATGCAGTTGACCCTTGCAAACGTCCTCGACCCTCCCATTTCGTGCGGAAAACTCTGTTATGCTGTTATAAGCAAGTCAAGCACTAATTCACCTTTACCAAAAAACACGGAACCACTCGACACTGGAGGATTTGTCAACGGCGATAAAATGGTCTGGCGAATCGGGTCCCGCCTGTATCGTCCTTCGAAGCAAAATCGGCGCGACTCTTCGAGCGAGTGCAGCAACTCAAAAGCGAAACTATGAGTACTGGGTGAGGTCACGGTGTAATTAGATAACAAAGAGCAATCATTCCCGACGAACTCCATGAAAGGCTGGAGTTGGTGTATAAATAGACGATGTAATATAAGTCACTCGGTACTTGTTGATACACCCGCTTCTGATGGCCGATGTAGGCGACCGCCCCACGTGCAGGCGCGGCTCACCCGCCCTCAGCGTGGACTCCGAACTGCCTCGCCGTGTCACAGTTAATACAGACGACTCCTAGCTGCCCCGACAGCGCATGCGTACGCGAATCAATAAGTTCGCATTCTCATGGCGGTTCTTTGAACTGGTTACAGAGTCCAGAGCGTCGGATGTACATTCTCAGATAACTAGGTTCTAATGGTTTGCATGTTATAACGTGTCCCTACCCCTTTCAGTCTACGCCATTTTTAATCGACAAGCCATGAATGTGCTCGATCGATTATCAGTGTTCGTGATGTTCAGCTATAGAGCTAGTTACTACCATAAATAATTTTACAGTTGTCCCTCAACATCTGGCTGCCATACGTATACCAGTCACGCGATGGTTACCGGTCATTTGATACCACTGAAACGAAATGGTATGACGGGACAGGTAGAAAAGCTTGTTGGAAATGAACGAGACTTATTTCTTCTTCGTGGAACATTTTAATTCGTCTTGTACCCGTACTTAACAACAGTGTCGAGCAAGATCTTTGAACTAGGTTTCTTGTCACGTTCACTTGCGAGCTATTGTTCGCACAATGAGACTGTAAGGTAAAAGGGTATTTTCACGTATTTTTACATTGTCCGTTGTTTTGTATGAAAAATATCTTAAGAATAATTTTGTTATGTTATAATTTGTATATAGAAATGACATGTGAATGATATCCAAGTATGGACGATGAGATTTACACCCAATGGTTTTCAGCGTGGGTCATTGCATAGCTTCCTTTTCCTTGTCTGGATTAATTGGTATCGTGGGAATCAGTGTCATCCTCACATCTGCGTATTTTTCTCGGGGCAGGAATCTGTGGTATACATAAATAAAATAAACCTCACATTACCTGAGAAGTGAGAATTTTAAGACAAAAAATAAATCGAGGAACTATGAACCTGTGTATCAGCGGCGAAAAATGATCCCTGTCCAGATCCTTGGGGTCTGGAACACCGATGATGTAGCTCGCGATAATGCCACAGATAACGACAGTTACGTAGCCGACAAGGGAATAGTAGAGGAAAGAAACGGTAAAGAGGATCATGGGTTCGTCTTCCGGCTTCACAGGCGGTAGCGTGGGCTGGGTCCAGTAGGTAGCGTTTAATGTATGCGGACAGTTATCCGTGGACGTTGGCAGTGGGTCGTACCGTATGTTCTTGTTTATTTTGTGAATTTGGGCACCCATGACGATCCACGCCGATACGGTGGTGCCTATGATACCCCCGATTATGGTGCCCTTGTTACTTGCCCATGGGACCAGCATCCCCAGGGTAAATAAACCGAGAGTAGTTCCGGAAGTCACGCCAGTCATGCTCGCGGACATTGTGAATATATCACCTAACTGCTCGGCTACCAGAACCAGGGCAACGCAGAGCATTCCCAACACAACGACGGTGGCCTATCGGTTCAAAGTAGTTTCTAGTTCTGATACTGATTTTATGATTGCTGTCTATGTCTTTTCTATATGCCCTCACCTTCATAACCCTTGTTGCCGTTTGTTCCTTTGTTTCACTTTCCGGCACCCAACGGGAGATGAAATCTTCCCATATCGTTCCAGCCACTGTATTCAAGGCACTGCTCATGGATGACAAGGCGGAGCTAACGAGAGCAGCGAGGAAGAGACCTGGCAACCCGGGAATTCTACCGGCAATGTCCATTACATAGTAGGGTAGAATCTGGTCTGGTTGGGATACCGTCTGTGTGATATTTAACGTTTTTTTTTAGATGATGAACAGTCGTTTCAATACTGAGAATAGGTTGCGAAAACCTTTCAGAAATCAACTCACGTTTGTCACAATCGGATCGCAGTCATGATATTTGGAGTACATTATCAGCCCCGTGTAGACAGAAATGCCTTTTACCACGATTATACCAGCGCACATGATCCAAATGGTTCTGTTGGTAGCACAATTAATAGTAAACCTTGAGAATATGAAAAATAGAGCAATCTCGACATGGAAAAAACCTTACATTCTGGCATCTGAGAGAGATGGTACTGAAAGAAACCTTTGTAAAGAATTCTGACTGATGCCTATACAGGAAATCCAGGTTGTCGTCAAGCCAATGGAAACACCCCAGAAGCTAGTTCGAACGAATGGGCTGGGGTTCATGCTACGCCACAAAATTGGACGGTTACTTTTTGCTGGATACTTTCACTAAGAATTGGTTAATTGGTTACCTACTCGAAGAATATAATGCGGCCACCTTCTTCGGATATACGCCAAATTTCCCGAAATCCACCGATCGAGATTATGCCAAGAATGAGCACGGTGAAGAGAGTGATCACTGTTACAGTGAATTGAATTGTGTCCGTCCACACTACTGCTTTGAGTCCACCCTGAAGTTAAAAAGAACTTTGAGGATTGATGATTATCCATTTCATTCACACGATCAGAATATAATTCATGAACGATACTCACCACAGCCGTGTAAAAAATGCAGACAAGTCCAATGATGAGCGCGATATAGTGGAGATTGAAACCAGTAACCTGAGCGAATGCCAACGCTGGTCCGTAAACGACGATTGGAGTGTGAAGTATCAGATTAAGGATGAAGATAACCGAGGCAAACTGTCGAACTGATCTCGAAAATCTAACCTCCAAGTATTTGAAGGAACTGGTTAACTGCAGTTTGTAAAAAACCGGAAGAAAAACGTACGACGTTACGAGGCCAGTGATAAATGTGGTGAATATACAGGCTGCGTACTGTGTTCCGTATCGGTAAGACTCGGCAGGAACTCCGAGCAAAGTAATTCCTGACAGGTGGCTGAAGAAGGACAAAGTAACCACGTATGAACTGAGCCACCTCCGTGGTATGGAAGACTGCATATAGTGAAATAAAACATTCAGATACCAACCTAGCAGTTATGCTCAACGCTACTGGTAAATAGCTCATGGTTTTTCCTCCTAGTAGGTATTCCGTGGTAGTATCTTGCTTCTTGCTGAAGAATCCGAAGTAAGTCCCGACCACTGCACTAACGCAGAGCATCGTGACGAAGAGAAAGTAGTCAACCCATCCAAAGGTGAGTGGTTCAACATTGTTCTGGATGGTATTCACCAGCGAGAAATTGTTTGTAGACATTTTTAATTTTATTTCTTGGTACTAGACCAAGAGTGTCACGAGCCTAACAAGTAGAAGTCGAAGGTGAACATACGTGGCCACTAAAAAGAACGGAGACAAAATAATCGTGAATAGAACCAGAAAACGTGAATTTCGAAGAAATACTAACAGACAACTGCAATATACAGTCGCTTGCAGTGGGTATAATTCTATGCATGTTCAGCATTTAAAAATGACAGATAAAATGATTTAGTGTTAGCTGCCGCCTTAGCATATGCAAACAGACTGCAATATAAAGTGCTTATTTGAATTTCCTGTAAGCCCAGGGCTGAAGTAGCATTGGAATTTGTAGTAGTAGGTGAGAACACGAATACCAGCCTCAATTTTTATCATATTCAATTTCCAAATGAACTAATAGTCCCCTTCCAGATCCAGGCAAAATAAGTAGGGGGGATGATTATTTTTTCTGAAGTCTCATCCACAAATCAGATTTCAGACCGTGACTTATACGACGGAACGCTGAGCCGTTCGTACGATGTGTCAGTCATGGTTGGTCGTTTTCATTGCACAAAGCGTCTGGCCCGAATACTTTTGCGAGGAGAGCAAATATTAACGAACCTCGTCCACAGATTTCAACTCACAAAGATAACGTGCAACGATAAGATCGGTTTGAATGAGACACGTGCAGTTTAATATTTGGCAAATACAGGTTTAATAATAAATTGCTCATTTACATGTTCACCAAATACATTTATAAATAAATAAAGCTATCATACAATGTAGTTTTGGCCGAAGTTCTCATGCGGGAATCAAGTTACGCAATCCACAACGCAGCTTTCACTCATGTCTAACAAAATTTATATACACAATTTTTTATGTCATGCTCCATCCAAACTGCGCAAATCTGAAAGCAGACTGACATTCCGATAATTTTATAACAAACCCCATGATGCTGCTCGAGTACCGATGTAGTGATTGGAATAATTTGAGTCTCTTTAAGCTCCATTCGATGTTTTTCGCCGTCACAGTAAACAGAGACTCTTTGAGTAGGGGAATCACGTTCACTTCACATGGCCTCCTTTTCTTTATCCGGTACCTCGGGAATTGGCTTCAGGGGTACTTCAGTGTATTTCTCTCGAGGAAGGAACCTAAAATTGAACAAAAATAAGAAAAGTAAGACGCAAGTTCAAGTACGATAGGGTAAGTAGCCCCACAAACCTCTGAACAATCGGAGCAAAGTGATCTCTGTTCAATTCATTGAGCTTTGATCGACCAGTGACAAAACTGGCAATAGTTCCGCTCACTACGACGACTGTGATTCCGATCAGTGAATAGTAAAGGAAAGAAATGGTATAAAGGATCATGGGTTTGTCTTCGGAATCGACGGGCGAAGCCGACGTCGACTCTGTCGAATGCGTCATGTTCGGTTGAATCGCGCAATTAGCTATCGAGGTTGGTAGTGACACGTAGGTGTCTTTCACTTTCTCGACTTGGGCGCCCACTATGATCCATGTTGAGGCGGTAAAGCCTATGATCCCCCCGATCACGGCACCCTTATAATTCGCCCATGGAACCATCATCCCAAGAACGTAGAAGCCCGTGAT
This sequence comes from Neodiprion lecontei, assembly GCF_021901455.1. Taxonomy (NCBI): domain Eukaryota; kingdom Metazoa; phylum Arthropoda; class Insecta; order Hymenoptera; family Diprionidae; genus Neodiprion; species Neodiprion lecontei. The sequence goes on from NC_060262.1 coordinate 21,329,289, forward strand.
AGTTCCAGCCGTAACACCGGTCATGGTCGTAGACACCATGAATATGTCACCTAAGTGTTCTACGACGAAAACGAAGAAGATGCACAGGAATCCCAATAAAACGACGGTAACCTGTTTGCAGAAATCGATTTTTCAAGATCTCACTACGATTGCTCCCCCTCGGTTCCTCACCTTCATCACTTTTGTGGCCATTGCTTCTTTCTTTTCACTCTCCGGAATCCAGGGGGAGATGAAGTCTTCCCATATGGTTCCAGCTGCCGTGTTCAATCCACCGCTCATCGTTGATAAAGCAGAGCTCACAAGAGCGGATATGAAAAGGCCCGGCAGTCCAGGAATGTTTCCTGCGACGTCCATTACGTAATAGGGTAACATCTGGTCTGCCTTATCTACAATCTGGATCATGCTCAAAGATTATTTCATGATGCTGTTTGACATGTGACGTACTTCAGCCGAGGAATTGAACTCACGTTTGCTGTAACCGGGTCGCAATCGTGATATTTGGAAAACATTATCAGGCCAGTGGCGACGGATATCCACTTTGCAGTGACCAGTCCAACACACAGTACCCAGAGAGATCTGGAGTATCAAGATCTTAGTACCGTCGGACCACAGACGAGCTTGCGAAATGAAAATTTAGTATGAATAAAAACCTTACACTCTGGCTTCCGAAAGGGTTGGCACAGCAAGGAATCTCTGCATACTACTTTGATTGACACTGATGTTAGCAGCCCAAGATGTTGTCAGACCAAGAGATACCGCCCAGAAGCTACTTCGAACGAATGGACTGGGATTCATACTGTCGGAAAATTTGAACCGTTTTTAAAAGTTTTCATATTCCTTGGTTATTTTCTTAACAATTACTAACTAGTCTCGTTCTTACTCAAAAAATATCAGACGACCTCCTTCCCCGGATATCCGCCAGATCTCGCCAATGCCTCCAACGGAGATGATGCCCAAAGTAAGAACGATGAAAAGAGTGACAATAGTGACCGTGAACTGAATCGTATCAGTCCATACCACGGCTTTGAGTCCACCCTTGTGTGAGGAAGACATAAGTGGATTAATAAAACCGCTTGTACGTGCAGTTTCGATGTTACTGAAGCTTAAATTACAATTAATACTCACTACAGTTGTGTAGAAAATACAGACACCTCCTATAGCAGGAGCGACGTAATGCATATCAGAACCAGTCACCTGGGCAAAGGCCAGTGCGGGTCCATAGATAACGAGGGGCGTATGAAGGATCAAAGATATGGTATAGAGAACCGACGCAAACTGTCGAACAATCCTTCCAAACCTTAGTTCCAAGTACTCAAAGGTGCTGGTCAGCTGGAGCTTATGGAAGACCGGGAGGAAGATGTACGAGGTCAAAATGCACATGAAGATGGTGGTGAATATGCAGGCTGCGTACTGAGTCCCGTACTTGTAAACCTCAGAAGGGATTCCCAATAGGGTGATACCCGATACGTGACTGGAGGAAGAGACTTTTTGCAACAAATGGCTTGGACATATAATTATATTAATCTGATTTCCTTTCTTTTATTTGCATACTTATTGTCAACTGATCACTGTCTGTTGACCGTGTCTTCGAAATATGTATACTGACCCTGCAGTTATGCTCATGGCGACTGGAAAGTAGCTCATTGCTTTCCCGCCGAAGAGATATTCCTTCTTTGTGTCTTGCTTTTTGCTGAAGAATCCAAAGTAGACACCGACTGCGGCGCTGATGCTGAGCATCACGAAGAACAGAGTGTAGTCCATCCATCCGAAGGTTAGGTACGCGACAAACTTCTGGCTGGTGCCCACTAGAGAAGAATTATTGGTTGACATTTCTGGCTCTTTTCTCCTCCAATAAAAGGAGGCAGCAGCGTCGTGAAGCGTGTCTTGAACACTGGGCTGTGGATCTTTGAACTTTGATCAGAGTAATGATCCGACACGGAAAATGCGATCACCAATCTGAGTAGAGAACGTCTAGGAAGTTTGAGGAATACTGAAGGTAATCTAGCGATGGGGACTCGTGCGTGGAAGACACGATTCCACGTATATGTTCATGATTTACAATCGACAGATAAACGGACTCTGACGCCTTGAAATTTACAAACAAGTTCTACTGCGTGGTTGGAAGGTTTGAACTATCATATGCACCCAGAGATGAAATTTCCTTAGAAATGGTCATCCTTTTTGTCGTAGGTTCCGCAGCTAATTGTACATTTCAAGACTGCTTTCGGGATCTGTGCGTTGTTCATTTAGAAGAGAGATGCCACGATTTGCGGTATGCATCGGAGTGCCGAGATTTGTAAAGTGATACCGTTTCCTCGATTCTGCATCTCGCGAACCGTGCATTTCGTTATCTATAAATTGCGGAATTAACGACGCATCATGTTCCTACGTGTTGCATCAGGGTCTGCAATCCGGTAATGTCGTGAGTAGTCTAGTATCCGTGACCTTTCCTTCAAGCCAAGACAAACAGCCGTTAAAACCGCTGCAAAAACGCGGTTGGTGTATCAAAATTATCAACGTCAGGTAAAAATAAGCTATTTATGGTCAAAGCACATATTACCTAAATCAGAATCAGGCTTCTACGCGCGTATAAATTTGGCAACAACGACCTTGTGCTCCGATTAGCTGCGATGATTTGCTGCTCTGCCAACTTTATCTATTATCTTATATTTTCGTCACCTCATATTTACCTCAAGATATAAATCTGCCAATTAATTGTTCGTACAGTGATTCCTTGAATGAAACTACGATTCAATTGACGATTTTTAGGATTTAGAAAATGCATCAGAAAAATATGAACTCTCACTTCAGAATTTATTTCAATATTTACAGTCTTCCGTTTGCAGATGTGAAGCCGTGTAAGACATATTTACAATCTATTTACAAAACTTATTTCCTTTATCACGACTGGCATATAGCCAGACTGTTGATTCGAATTTTAAATTTCACTGGGTGTACGTCCCTACGTCACAACTATCGTCGTAACATTTTTCTAATTTTCTAATCTTAAATCATACTTATCAATTTAACCAATGTACATCTAACCAAGTAGTGATATGCCGATAGACAAATTATACTTTGTTTCTAGCATCTATCATATAATATTCATATATGATTATCATTTTTATAAACACCAATAATTGTATACCTAATTTCTTTTACAATAAGTGACTTTGAAATCGGTTTGCTGAGTTGTAATAGGCCGAATATACTAATTCTAAAAAAAAAATTCGCAACTGTTACTTTTACAATACAGTTAAGGTTATTCTAGCTAACTTATCCTAATATTCACAAAGATTCACAATTTATCGTACTATTACCGTATAACACTTTTTCCCCGTCATCTTTTTAACTACTCGATAAGCTTTCCAAGGAAAAATATCCACGCGCGTGATACATTATTTCTTTTACATCGCGTTCATTTCGTGTAAAAGATATACGACCAGTTGAGATACTCGCTACATTCACTATAGATATATATATGTATATATATATATATATATATCAGAATTATCTCGAAACCGTTTAACTAAAGTCAAAAAGATTCCGTCTATATAAAGTTTCACCCTAGTGTCGATATCTCATCAAAATGATGGAAACGTAAAATTCTTTCAAGCGTTTCCTTTTCATAAAGTTAAACGGAAGAATAATAATATTATATCTTATAAATTAATCTATTATAGGTTTGATTTTGATTGATTTTTCAGGTATAAGATATTGTGGTTCCTTAGATCCCAGACTTACAGCCGAGAAGTGAATTTATCAAGTCCATGTTCGTCACTCGTCGCCCGAAACTGGTACGAAAACCCTCCGCTCAGGTAAGTAGCCTTAGCATCGCTCTCAGAAAACTGAGAAGCAAGAGCGGAAGGACAGTGCCAGGTTGATTATGAGTGATCGCCGACGAGGGTGAGAAGAGCCCATACTTGAGCCCGACGATGGTTCTGAGATGAGCGCGAAGTCCGGAATTGTGAGAACTGGTGGGTCCGCACTGATAGAGCGGAGCGTTCCAGAGGCTGCTGTCCCTGGGCCCGAACAAGAGAGTGTATTCGCCGCTCCAGGTGACGCCGACGCGAGCCCTGAGTCCAAGGATAGCCGGCGCCTCGAGGGAGCGCGGTATGCAATCGGGGGGCCAGGTGGCGAGCCGGCCGCGGCCGCCGCAGCGAGCTACGACCCCTGGGTCACCGGGGACAAGAATGGACTCGGCGACGTGGAGGTCAAGCTCGGTGGTTCCGGTCGGAGTCGGTGGCGTCGGGGTGACAAAGACGCTGGGCGTCGTTTCTTCGTAGCGCTGGTTACCACGCAGCATGGCGGCGAAGGAGAGCGCCAGAGAGGGATGCGCGTCTTGAAGCAGATGGCGGTAGGAGTCGTCCTCATCAACGAGGCTGCGCTTGGAAAGGTGGGCCTCAGATTCGGGGACCTTCGGCGCGTCGGGCGACCGTGTGATGGCCTCCTGGATCTCGTCCATTGACGGGAGCATCTCATCCGCCGACACTTGCTCCCGTTTCGGGGCGTATATGTCCCATATGTTCTTCGCCAGCTCCGGAGTCATCCAGGGCACCACTTCTCGTCGGGCCCGATCTTCGAGGCGGTCCCCGTCCATCGCGAACTGCGGAGCTTCCGACTCCAGCTCTTCGTGGCGCCGTTGTCGCCCAGCCCGCTGAACGTAGCTTCCGGCCGCTGTCACTGCGTAGAGGAACGAGCTGCACTTCGGATCCCTAAAGTAGTCCCATTGCCCCGTCCACAGCTTGTCTCCCGGCCATACTCGAAATTGTCTCCTCACCCACAAGCCTCCCTCTTCGCTCTCGCAGCTCTTGCTCGTCCAGCTTCCACCCAGCAACGCTGGCAGTGCTGCGACCTCGTGGAGAACCGGAGGACTCGTCTCTGTTCCTCGGGATATCGCGTTGCACATTGGACACCCCGTTGTCTGGTGACAGAAAGAGAAATCATTTGAAATTGATCAATGTCACCTAAAAATGTATGACTGACTGCATCTTTTTCGACATGAGTGAATTTTTGTTCAATTTCTACTCACCGTGTCAGACCGCAGAAGCGCGGTTGACTGTAAAGCCGTGGGCCTGTGGGTGAAGCGAGTTTGAGTCGTGGGCGGAAGACCGCCAAATAGGAGTTCGACTCTTGGTCTGCCGACGGGCTTGTAATGGGTCGTTTTTGAGACCGAGGGTCTCTTCTGGACCCTGAGGAGTCGCAGTTCTCCAAACTCGAGGCCGAGTGTTTCGAGGCAGTCGATGCCGCGCCGATTCTGCGATGGCTGATGACCGTGAAGAGAGTTGTACCTGGGCCCTTCCCACAAGGGATTGGGAACGCGGTGATGAGGTTGTTCGTAGACGAGCTGAGGGACATACGGCCGCCATTTTGGCTGCGGCCCGCACGTTGAGTTCACCCTGAGTCCCAGTTTGTGGGCAACCTGCGACACAAGGAGTGATTTACCGCTCAGAGGTCTTGTTGATATAATTATAATCAGTGGCGTCGTGATAACAGTCCGTCTCGTACTTCGCTGTCAGTCAAACTCACGGTGTTTCTCTTTGGCACACAGTCGCTGGATCTGATTATCGTTCACGTTGGCAAATTGACGGCACCGTCTGGCTTCGCACCGCGCAAAATACGCCTCGTGATGTTAAAAAATAGGAGACTCAAAATCGTATCCATGCTTACCTGCCGATTTAGGGGGATCACGTGGACCGTGTCCAGCTGAAACCTAGCTTCTGTGGCTCCAGGAGTTAGAATGGACGCTGAGAGCAGCCGCAGCACACCTCTGGCTGTCACTGTGTGAGTGGCCACACTGCACGACTCTTCAGCGTAGTGGTGACGCAGCAGCAAAAATGTATCGTTCTCGTAGAAGGTGTACTTTCGGATCACGTACTCGGGTCCCGATCTCGTCTCGCACCTTTTGAACAAAAAACATGGAGTTTGAAAGGCTGTTAGAATTTTTGTTGTTCATTGGTAGCACTAAGTTTAAATTGTCAACTAGCAAGATATTCAGCCCAACAAAATGGCCAACGTTGTACTTCAGGCCACTTTGTTCTTAATAACTTAAGAGAAGATAAGAATCCTTCAACATATGTTCATCTTGCGGATTCTCCCTTGTTAAAATAGAAGCAAAGGACTCGGTACACTTCGGGAGTAAGAGTCTTGGAGCGTGAGTTGCCGTCGGGGCTCGTCAAGTAGGCACAAAGGGTCGCAGTTTCTTATAAGCACGCTACAACTGCTGTAAGTCGGTAACCTATGAAGTATCTGACTGTCTTTTTGTCAACAAAAATCGCTTCAAAAGTTTTTCCAACATTTCTGTCAATATGAAAGCACTGCCGATGTAATCAAACCTTTTTTTTCGCGTAATCATATACTTTTTGCAAAATTTTGATTGCATTTTTCTTCGGTTAATGTAACTATTATCAAATTGTTGGTGAAATGACTTTACTAGGTTTGCAGATTATGAATATCTTGAAAGAGACATGGTCAAAGATCTTACCGGCTGTGAGGAATGTCGAGTTGTTTTCGTTGTTAGCTTTGTTCAGGCTAAGATCTTTGTGATCGAACATTCTACGACCGAACTAAGCAGTTTTTTCAAAGAATATCCGTTCTAGAGCTACTCATTTTGGTATAATAATATATATAATTCAACGTCTCAAAGCTTTTCTGAGAAAAGTTTGATCATGGCTTTACAAAAAGGAGACGTGAAAATACAAATAGAAGTCGTCGAAGATCAAGACCGAGGGGTTGACTACCCTTAATATCTAGTGTACACTATTCATGAAATCTCATGAAATCCTTCAAAATTTCCGCAATCTTAGAAATCACATGGAATCCCTGAAATCCTATAAAATCCTTAAATCTTTGAAATCCTCTTAATTCTTTAAAACTATGAAAGGTAAAATCGTCTGAATGTATCTCTTTAAAATCACACGAAATCCCCCCTGCAATCCTTTGTAAATCATTGAAATCCTTTGAGATCTTGCAAGATTATCGGAAATTTCTGAAACATTATGAAATAGTTTGAGATACTGAAATCTTTTAAGTCCAATGAAATCGTAGGGAAATCTAATGAACTCATTTGGTTATCCAAAATTCTTCAAATCGTACCGAAGAAACGAATTTTGGGTATGCAAAGAATTCTAAAGATGGTTCAATAAAAACTCACCCCTGTGATAGCCAAGTGGCGTGCAATCTCAACGGGGTGGAATCACCAGCGGTCGCAAAATCGGAGACGACGGTTTCTCTGAAGAAGGCCTGGCACTGGTCTCCGCCTCGTTCGGGGCCCCAAACCATGCCGAGGGACGGACCTGGAAGACAAACGGTAATAAAAAGGACATGCATATAGTGTCATACTTAGCCTTACGGGGTTATAGCGCTCCGGTATCGAAGGGGCGCATCCTGGGCTTTCGGATCTCGTGTCCGAGGTATAAAACCCAGCAGGTACCAGAGCAGCCCACCCGCTGAGGCCCCGCTCCGACGAGGGGTTCGAGAGTTTTAGGGTCTGACAGATTCCGAAAGATAAATTTATTCGATGATTCTAAGTCCCCCGCCACTATTGGACTGCCTATGCGCCTGGCCCGGGATCGGGGCCCCCGTAAAACCTCGTCGTAGCGACAACCCGAGATCTGGCTGGATAAAATATCCGAAATACTTACCAGTCAGAATCCGACCGACACAATCGGTAGAAACGTTCAACCACTCAAGCATTTCCCTGAAAATCTGTTCGCAGATGTGTTGTGCAGAAAAAAGGACTCTACGCTCACAAATTTTATTGGTATTTAAAAAAGTACATTCATAAAAGAATGCCTTGTAATCTTTTAACATTTTTTAATAACATCATAACGGCTTTATTTTAATTGTTTTGCATCGACGTTGAGATGTTCTGGAGGTTTTCTAATTTTTCATGATAACGGATTTCTTAGATCTCGATGTGATACAAATAATTGAAATGATTTTTAGGGTGAACTTGGAATCGGTAATTTCATTTGTGAAAGGGAATATTCAGACGACAATTAGAAATTTTCACTTCACTAGTTTAACTGAACCTCGGTGAAATAAATTTGTGATTTACATTTATGCGTCTTATTTGTTTTTTTTTTCTAGTAATGGTTGTAAAAGTTTCACCCCAGAATCGGATAAAAGTGTATAATTATCTAAACAATTTTCTCAAGGGAATAGAATAAGTATTCCTACATTTTAATGAATGAGAATTTAAATTCAAAGTTTTCCTTTCAAAATTTTTGGTACACGTCGTTCGTTCAATCCGCTGACTCAATTTGCGGGATTCGTGCGTCAAGGCTCTGGACAGTTGGGTAAACTCTGACCTGGTACGAAATTCGTTCGAGGATTGATCACTGACACTGAACAGTAAACCCGACTCTACGATTCTTGGGGTAGCGGGACCCGCATGCCTCGTTCTTGGGTTTCAAGGGCTTTTTACCCTCTTCATCCTCCACCCTCGCCCACCACGCAGTCTTCGAGAATGATGTTATGTTTTAAACATATGCGGACGTCTGCGTGGGTATGCAAGGAAAAAGGCCGAGGGTTTAGCCACGCGATGGATGCTTGAAATCTTATAAAAACATGCAACTCGCTCCGTGAACAGTCTGCCGCGTTTGCTACTTGTCGCCCGTTTTTGAACCCTGCAGCTTGACGATGAGTCGGTATTTTTCAAATACATACTTATGTGAAGGAATTTGTTATTATCAATTACGACGTGCTGCCAAAAATAACGACAAATTCATTTCACTTCAAAATCTACACATTTCGTACGATTGTTTGGAAATTTGATAGTGATCATAGTGATTTGTAGATTTAGATGAAAATGAAATTTCACTGATACTCTCTTTTATCAAATAATCAAATACACCTTTGTTTATGGAAAATTTTGATTTTCTACTAATCAGTATCACAATACCGTCAATACCGTGATTCAACAGGCAAAAATCTAAATGAAATCTTGAATAATTACACCTGTAAATTGAGTCGTACTTCATCCGTTCGATTAGTAAAAATCCATTCCGTAAACCACATAAAAAAATGTACAATCAACTTATTAAACTAAAAAAGTAGAGTAAACCTCAGAAACTGATTTTGCGTTGCAATTACCAAAAAAGGATCGACAATAGCGCAAAATGGTTACGCGTACCTCGTTTTTCGTAATTTCAACAATATTCGAACAAGTTTTTCAACGTTACCTATTTTATTGAATTTTTCTAGTTACTCTAACAAATTAAATTTTTCTCAGTGTATTACGAAAATTTGTCACTTGATTAACCCGTGATTGTTAGCATCGATCAGTTCACAAATGCCCGATCATACCCGCATGCACCGCACTTAAGCGTTCGTCCGTGAAAGAAATTCCCACGTTCGGTGGGCGCCACGCGGCGATACGTTGTCTCAGCTGATTGCTAATCTTCGCATTTCGTATTCTGCCCAACTTGACCCGGCTAACGACGACTGCAACGTCAACAGTCGAGGTTGAAGGGGGTGCAGCCTCCGTGGTCGTGCAGCAATGCATCCCGCGGCGCTTATAAACTTAAATTAAACGATTCCAAGCGGTGAAATTGAACAAAGCTTCGCATGAACCCCCGCGTCGTTTTCCCATTTCCATACCTCTTTCCCCCACGGTATGATAGTTGATTCTTAAAAAAGGCGCCGCAATCGCGTGGATAAAGCATTACAGTTACCAAAGCTCAGCGATTTTAAGCAGGTTTATTCTCTTTGATTATGACGATACAAAAGATCAAAAGCGATTTTGGTTTCGTTGCCCAGTTATTATAACAAGAATTGATTTTTCGAATCATTCATATTTTGGAGAGCTTGAGTTTGTTAATACATCAAAATCGAAAGTCGGGTTTCAAGTTTAATACGTTGCAAACGAAATTTCGAAATTTTTTCGAAATCTTGCGGTGAAATTTTATCGAAATTTTTATCACCACCTTGTGTTAATCAATGTATTATATAGTAACAATAAACCAATTAGTTGAATTGATTCGGACGGTTAAAGAATATTCACTTACAATTGGAAAATTACACGAGGAAATGTATAACAATCTCTAAATAAACGCTAATGATCTTGTCACTCACCGATAAGGAGAATCCCAAGGTGGATGATCAGGGCGACGGCCATGGCGTTGTATTAATATTCTTCGAGATGTTATTGCAACAAAAATTCAGCTAAGGATGCTTCTCCATCGTCATTTTCGACTCTCGTGTGCAACGACGCAGGACTGTTCGTCTTCCCTGTCACTTCAGCCAAAGTTTAGTTAAAACTTCTCTCAGAGCCGACCTACCCCACGCTTATATAAACTCTCGTCCCCACCGAGGCTCCTAGTGAATTCAGCGTCGGACCCAAGGGCCCAGAGCCCATGCAGGGGCGCCGAGTCTCGGGCCCCCTGCTGGTCCCGCTGTGAACATCGAGCGACAGGCCCATTCCCCACCTGCACAAATTTATGTCCACCGTACGTACACAACCATTGAGTTTCCTGTGCCGCTATCTCGGCAATAAATCTCTGGGGGTCCAGTGAAATCCGAAAACTGGCTTTGAAAAACTGAAGGCTTTGATAACTACGGTATATGTCCAGTCGAATTTACCGAAAATGTGTTGGTTTAGAGAAAAATGGAAACTTTTCAGTAATTTTATTACGAGGAAAATCTCTTTTTAGAAAATACACAAGTATTAAACTTTAGAATTTAAAACAAAAACTTTTATCCTTTGTTTTGAATTGCTTTAAAATAGCTAAAAATGTAGTAAGTTCAATGACAACGTTGAACTGGTTATTGAAAAAAATCTGTTGCAGTGGCTTTGAAAAAAATAGTCTTTTGAATAAAATGAGTCATCGTAGAGTGAAATCGGACAAACCTACTAAATTTTCAACCATGTTTGAAGCAATTTGAAACGTAGCACCGATTTCTAAGCACTTGTTGATTACGTAGATATTTACTATCATTGCATTTTCAAAAAAATTGCCGTAGCTTGGGAATATAATAATTTGAGGAATGGTATGGAATTCTTACCCACTTTCTTAATAAACCCCTGTGGATAGAACAACTGATAGAAAGCGACGATGGGATAGGACTGGTCGACAGAACTTTCGGCGATTCTCGGTAGGCCTCTACTTTTTCTACCTAGGGACAGAATTGCGATGAATGCCGGTGCACTAAGTTTCATGGGGAAAATGCAGGATAGATCCCGAACCCTGAGGACAAGGGCGCATTATTGTTCCGGTGAGCGGTATTGTCGGAGGGCAACTGGAGTTTCGAATTTTAACTTGGTTCGAGACTCGGGATTCTGACGCGTCAATGGACGCGATTGAGAAATCTCTCTTGGGTGGCCCCCGGCCCGCTTCTATGGACCAGGAAAGAAGAAAATCCCGATACCTTACGCCAACATCTGCTCAACGCTGCACGCCGAATTTAACGGTCGTTTGGGAAAAATAATTCATTCGGCTTACTATGTGCACGAGGCAATGTGTGAATCGCGAGGGGGACGAAGGTTGTGATCATTCAATTTGCGGTCGATCCTAGATCTCAATTCGTCCCTGACGCGCTAATTTCGTTTGATACTCTGAAAATCGCACAGCTCTCAAGAAACGTTTAATTCATGACTAAAGTTGTGTAACTGATCACATTAATTTTCAAGTTAACTTTGAATAGCTGATATTCAAATGAGCAGATTCGCAAATCAACGATTGAACGGCTAGAAAATACTTGCTTTATCTTCATTCTACACTTTAAAATTTTACGAGATGTCTACAAATGTTTAAACTATGACACCTTCGACAGGCAACAGAATCCTCCACGAGCCTACACTTTTCATGTTGTTATCATGTTATTCACTATCGAAAACACAAGAAAAACTAAGCGCTTTTACATTCAACTGCACTCTTGCAGGTATCGCCGGAATGAAAAACATAATGCCGTCACTTTACTTACTTTTTTCAGTTTTGAGAGACTTTGTTTCGAGTAAAATTAGTGTAACGTTGAGCGTTTATAGACCAATCTTCGAATCTGAAAGCTTAAAATAAAGTTAAAACTAGCATCTTTCATGTGTATAGAATTGTTGTTTATTTGCAAATCCTCCCGTATCTATAACAATTATTTAAAACTATTTCTAAAATAAATCGCGAAAGGATAATCATTACCCTTAAATTTATATTCACGGAATAGTCGTAATGTTTTTCTCCAACGGTTTAGTATCCAAGGCCTGCTCCAAAGCGTAAATAGAGTTCCCAATTTCCGAGCCGATATACCTTTATGTTTACATTAGTATATTGTAAGAGGGCAGTAGGTGCCCGGATTAACTGTTTACAAATATATCAGAGCGCCTCACGTTCTTACTTCGCCAGTATAGTCACAGCCGTGGCCGAGCTGATTTGTATCCGCATTTAGCGATAGAAATAAACGTTCTGTTCTCGTTGAAGTATTTAACACGAAAATTGCACTAAAATAAAGTCGGCGCACGCGCACAGTTGAAATTGTATATTTTATGCACACGGGCTTTCTTTAGCGGACGCGTACTTTCCAACAACTGAATTTTACGCTCTGTGTCATTGAGCGTAACTTACCTAACAACGATGTTACGCGCTGTTAGTGGCACCTTTGTTGCTTCTCAAATCGAAGTACCAAAGCAGGTGTTGGAAAAAATACCGTGGGTAATACGTGCGGGTGAGCGATATCTAACTCGAGTGATTACAGAACTCGTCTTCGCCTCGTGCCGCCAACTTTGCACTCGTATTCGTCTGAACGTAGCACTTACCTTTGCGGCTCAAGATACAAACTTTACACTCATCAAAAATTGCCCACTCTCCACACTTGTAACACAATACGCTATTTTACAATTTGTCTTGTTAGTCTTGAATTCAGTTTTTTCGTGTCTAGTGCGATGATTATATGTAAAAAGCACGGATGAAGTCTTTAGTGACTTGAGAGACAAAAGGCAAAGAGTTTCACTCTGTGATCAAGCTAATGATAAAAATAGAAGCAATTAATCCAATTGCGAGTTGTTCAAGGATCTCGGATTTTGTGATTAATTCCGATACCACAATGACGAACGTTTTCGCAGGTTTGAATGGTAAATCGAGCAGGCGGGTCTTGACGCCAGGTAGGAAATCGTGGTCTGCGTACCTCGCCTCTTATTACTAGCCGACGGGTAAGACCAACTTGTGTTATGCAGGTGTCGTCGGGCGTGAAATATCTTCTTCGAAAGTATCGTTTTTAAAGATACGAAAATACAGGTGTACGTGCCGAAGTAAGCAGGGACAGATAAGATAGAGAGACTTGGAGAATTTTCGTGGTGACGATTTTGGTCTTTTGAAACCGGCTGGAGACACCCGAAGCTTCTTGGAAGTAACAAGAAAAACCTGCATTAGCATCAAGGTTGAAAGTGCGTCGTTTGACGAGAATCTCATAGAACCAGTGAGGATCACGGATGGCCATCAAAGTGGATGATTTTCTTCAATGGTCACTGCAGTGACCATTAGGCAGCTTACAATGGTTGAAACGGTTGGCTGGCTGCTTCGTTGAACGAAATTCTCCGCATGCTAACTCACAGCCGTGAGGAGAATTCGCATCTCGACTTGAAGAAGCGTGTGACGCACGTGCTTACACAGCAGTGATCAGAAAAATCATTAAACTGCAGGTTTCAAGAAATTGCTGCGACGTGGATGCGTTGAAATGATCGAAGAATACTAAGTTTTGCCGCGTGAAGAACGATTCTCAGTTTCCGCAATCATTGTTGCACTTCTTTTCGCCACGAACAGAGCAAGAAAATAACGATGGCGCATGCGCACAATGGAGCGTGGAAATACGAGAATTAACATACTCGGCCTTCGAAACGTGAAAATATTGATTACGTTGAGGAGAAATTGCGGACTCGTGAGTTTGGATCGCCACACGTTTGCCGCGCGCAAAATTTTTAAAATTGCTGTCAATAATGAACAGTGCTGTCAGACTTAAGACAGTATTAACCGTCTCATTGGAATGTTGTCAATACAAAAGTATTATACTTTTGAATTTAAAGTCAGATTTTTAATAAGCCATTATGTATTTTCATTTCTGCTGTTTCTCTGCAACGAACTCAGAACGATCCACCAAGCATTTTAAATTGCGCAACAGCACCTAATATCTGCAATCCTAACGGTTGGAAACACATTTTAATACGTCTCCACCGGCATTATCATCGGAAGAACATCACACTGACAGTGAGTAACAATGAAGAAAGACAGGTTAATTTTGAAAATGATTGAACATATACCTGTTATAAACCATTTATGGGTGACATTACACTCAACGTCACTCGATAAAGTATTCACGACTGCATAATCGATAAATAAATTTCGAAAACAGAAGTCGGCGGAGTTCATTGCGTGGCGTGCTGCGAACGAGGCGAACAGAGCCACGCGTGGCAACACAAAATTGCCAACTGTCAGTCGAGTTGTTGCGTGTTACCACGGGGATAATCGATCATTCGGAACGGCGAAGGTATCGGCGCAACGTTCAAGCGGTTGTTTGCGATTACTTCAGTCAACGGCGATTAGTTGGTAAGGTCTCGACAGTGAACGTAGCAGGGTTTCCGACATCAAGGGTGAGAGAGTGCATCAGATGTTGTAACCATGCAGAAGGTTTTCTTCAAGTCGGGTTTGCCACTGGCCGGTAATATGAACGACGCAACGCGAGAACGGGAATCACGTTCACGTATCCCGGTACGATAGCGATTCGAAAAACTGTGAACAATTGAATAAAACGGATAACAATGTTCGGGTTACGTTCAGTGTGCATTCAGTTTCGTAAATTGTGGCATCGGATAGTTCCTGAGCAAGCGGAAAACGACATCTGGAATGGAAAACACTTCCGGCGGTAAGTAACACAGACGTAATTTGGTAATTGTGATGTCCTAATGATGTTTTAAAACTCGTTATAACCCCCCCTCCCCGATTAGTTTCGATGCATCACAAGTTTTGTTTGTTTATTCTGATTCTGAATAATTGGTTAGAGCTAGATAAAATTGCTGTTAAGATATTTCAGACACCTACGTTGGGAAGAATCTTCTTTATGTTCTTCTTTACTGACGTTAAAACTTACCAGTACGGAATTCCCTTTCTTACCGGCCGCGAAGGGCTGAGTGAAATTGCAGACAACCGGATATTCAGATATGTAGAGTGGGTTGCCGAATGTCAGGCGAAGCGGTATTAACGTAGCGAGCGCCTCGCCGCTGTGGTTATTAAGGCGCAATTCTTTAAATATTGATTGAGGAAAGACGGGGATATTGCTAGAGACAGCGCTCACTGACTCGGCTGGGGAGAGCGAGATGAGAAGGTGGCTAACGATAAGGAGAAGGAGGAGCGGGAGATGAGGGAACCACCGGGAAGGGGGCGAAGAGGGGGGGAGAGAAGAGAAGAGAGAACCGTGTATTATATATGATGGGTGCGGCCGTCTCTATGGATTTTTTTAACCTCCCCCCAACATTATACATGCAGCCGATTACTTTTTTATGCTCCTTACTTTTTGCTTATCTTCGAGCTTTCGTTTCTCTTCTGTACCTCGATTCTTAATTGCAAATACGCTGGAGTGACTTGTGTGTTATAGGTACATGTGCTAAAAATTTTATTAACGGCTGGTCACAGTCAAGTTTATATATGCTTGGCCATTTTTCTTCTCATCTCTCAGCTCTCATCGTGATTGAGAACGAAATTGATATATCCCGATTGTAATTATTCTTCGTCGTTAAATGGTGTTTTTATTTATAAATTTTTCTTATTCGGGTTATTAGGAAGTGGACAAAGAAAGTTACAACGATGTAATAGCAAGGTTTTAAACCTATAACAGTTGTACTTAAAATTTGTTGCGTTACATTTAATTGCACACCACACTATACCGATCATCCTACATAGTCGCACATCTGTCGTACATAGTCGGGGTTAACTTTTGCTCATTTAGATGACGAGATATATTTATCTCAGTAATACGAAACTATTGCCAAGTGACATGAAGAGGTTTTGTACAAAAATGCAAGGATTTCATCAGTATTTTAACAATTGGTTTACTCTCTGACTTTCCGTTCGCGAATATATCCGCCGGTTAAAATTTTTTTCCTTACACTTTTCTCGTTACATCCGAAATTGGACTGTCTGAAACAGCCAAGAGAATCGGTACGGATACCAGAGTTTAAAGATTTATAAAATCCTCTCAAATATTACACTATTCTTTTATTTCGTTCCAGGTACCCGCAATTATACCCATTTTGGTTTATGATTTATTTACAATTCACCATACAGTATAGAATGTCTCGTTAGTGAGCGATGATCAAATTCTTAACTTTGTAAATTAGCACGAATATAATCGTTTCATACGATACAAACATTTATTGTATAATCGATTGAGAAAGGAAGCTGATTCCATTCGTTCTGCCTGTCCATTTTTTTTTCTCTCGTGAACACACACTGAGAAAAATTTCATTTGTTACAGTATCTAGAACAATTCAGTAAAATAGGTATCGTAAAAAAACTGTTTGAATGTTGTTGGAATTACGAAAAACAAGGTACGCGTAACCATTTTGCGCTATCGTCGATCCTTTTTTGGTAATTGTAACGCAAAATTAGTTTGTTCGGTATACTGTAATTTTTTAGTTAATGAAGGCTTTAACGTCAATTTATCATTGCACAAGCATTCAATTTTCGCAACAGTTGCAAGAAAATATAGCAACAGTGATCGTAATAAAAAAGAATAGTAACGGATACTAGACTTTCCGATAACAGCTAGAAAACTAATTTGCATTTTTTACCTACAACTATGTTCTTCAATTGTGGTAAAAAATGAAAAATAGTTAAGGACTGGGTAACCGGAACTAAAAATTTCTCTCAGTGCATGCATCGTACACTTTAGAATACTCGTACAAAGCTAGGAAACCCATCTTTGCACAATGAAAATGTTATAAAATCACAATCGTACTCTTTATTCGTGCAAAATATACATATAATTCATTTTTTAACTTATCGCACATTTTTTATTGTATTTTACACAATTCGTCGTTACATCATATCAGGATACAGACTGAATATCAACACGATGCAGCAGGCTGTAGCAGTGACCGAAAATTATAAAAACATGTGTGTACAAAAATACGTATGCATCGTCGTCGCCATGTTGCGGCTACCTTAAAGGCCAAAGCGCGAGACGCGCGAAATGTCGCCGGCTTTTGTTTTGCCTTTAGCGCCAAACCCGCCTCCCTTAAGCCGCGTTCTTTCTGCCCCCTCTCTCTCTTCCTCCCCTCTCTAACCGTCCGACTTTCCTTTTCTTCTCTCCTTCTCTTCCTCCTTTCACATCGAAGACGTCGCTCTTTCGACTAAGGAAAAAAACGTAAGAGAAAGACGCGAGCATAATAAGGTTGCGAATAAGGGAGGGTACGGGGGGGGGAGGAGGGGGGTAGAGCCGCGACAAACCCCTATGGATTTTTTTTTCCCACCGCTCCGGCACCCGACTCTGCATCCCCCGTCCGACCGGGTCGTCGGCTTAAAAAATCCACCCCCCACCCCCCCAATCAGAATTCTGTCGGTCCGTTCGCGCTCACCCCAACGATTTGTTGGCCGCGGCTGTTTAATTGCGATATCGAGTTTGTTTTTCTCCTTGGGAATCTCCCCCCCCCCCCCCCCCCCCCCCCGCCCCTCACCACCCCCTCCCTTATAACCCACACTCTACCCTCTCGCTTATGCATATTATACGTATTATATGTTACCCCAGGTTTTTTTTTTTTTTTATCGCGCTGTTGGCGGTGTTGTTCCATTCTATTTTACTAATTTTTTATTATTTTTTTTTTATTTTTTTTACTTTTACTTCTTCTCTTTTTTAGCCACCCTTCAACCCCTCGTTGCTGTTTTTTCGCAATTTTTTCAAGCCGCTCTACATGTACCCGCGATTCATCTCACGGGTTGGTAATTATGTGGGCGCGCCGGACCAAACAAGGGGTGTTCCAACGTGCTGCATGTGGCTTTCGCCGCGAAAAAGGAGATGCGAGCTGCGAGAGTGAGAGAGACGGATGCAAAAAAAAAAAACAAAAAAACTGGGCAAAAAACGCAAAGGAACACGCTTAGCATAATTACCATATTTAAGTCTAACAGTAGGGATTGTTTTTTTTGTTTTTTTTTTTTTCACCCGCTCAGGATGAGGCGCGGCGTTAGCCTTGCGGAGTATTTATATTGCGCTGAGGAAGGGGGTAAAAAGGGCGCGTGCCCGGCTTGTTTGCACATACGCGTATCCGGAGACAATTATATCAGGCCACTGAAGACCGCGACGAAAAAAACTGAGGTACGATCATAGGGGGAAAGGGAAATATGGAAGTAAAAAACGTTTGGAGAGAGAAAATGAAATGTACACGAATGATTGCAGGTAAAGGATGAAAGATACGCGTGCATGATGTGTGTATAGAGGCAAATTATTATACGCCCAATTGCTGTAATTGCTTTGTTTAGAGGGCAGAGTATATACTTCTGATTTAGGCACAATGGGCTTGAACCTGAACAACCTGAGAGTGAAATAATCATCTAATGGGATATGGAGTATTAAATTTCATTTCATTCGCGTACCTGTAGTTTTGCAATTCTATGTATTTGAGATCATTTTTACGCGAAAAAGAGAGTAAGAAATTTATAAAATCAGGAATAATGTATAAATCTAAACAATCAAACACGTAGCCTTGGAGGATTTTGTCCCACTGAAATTGAACTGAAGTTACACTTAAATTTCACTTCGATTGCACTTTGATTTGACAGTTGGTTGAGAATTTTTTGCACTGTAGTTTTACCGCAATTGCGTTAAAAGTATGACAAATCCCAACGGAGAATAACTGAAATAAAAATTTCCAAACCTACTAAAATTACACTGAATTGTAAATTCATACTTATAACTGAAATCACACTTGAAAGATACTAATATTAAATGGTGAGGAAATACTATATTTAAAAAAAATCTTATCAGTGATACCAAAGTGGACTTTCGAGTATAATTTTGGTAAAACCGCAGTGAAAAATTTTATAATTACACCGAAGAATTGAGTGAAGATTGAGTGATTACCTGGAATATCACTTCAATATCATTGATTTTAGGATCCACTGAAAAAACACTCTAATAACACGATGGGACCGAATCCGCCAGGGAGAAAAACAAATACGACGCATTTTTGAAATTATATTATATTTTATTATTTTTATTATATTTTATTTATTATAGCTGTTATTTCCGTGAAATTTTTCAGACATTTATATTTACGTTACCGTCTGTGAGAGGAAATTTCGTAGCGTTTAAGAAATATTCATTTTTATTCACTCGACAGCAGCGATACTGAGACAAGGCTTGAGAAATTCACCGTTATCCAATAGATACTTCTTCCTATTTAACTTATAAAGCAAATCTCGCTCCACGCTGATTTTCAAAATATACAATTTAAAACAAAAGTTTGAGTGAAGAAAGCTTCTGATGGAATTGAGTAAATATTGTCTTTCACTGAGAAAAGCATCTTGTCATAATAAATAAATATATTTCGTTGACTATTTTCAGGAACCATTTTTTAACTGTTAAAAAACTTATTAAAGTCTAATAAATATGTGTGCTGTTAGAACTACAATCGAAATTTTGTAGCATTTTAGGCAAATAGAATATCAACCTCACCCTAAAGTACGTCTAATATTGAAAACATTATACTCTAAAATTGTGGCAGATAAAGCGAGAATTAGTTCAAATTTTTGTTTCCTTATCAAAAAAGTAGCACTAATTGTAAGGAATATCAAACCGTGTTGTCCCAAATGAATATTTATCAACAGCTGACGAATCTTGTTTGAGGATTAGAAGTTCATAAACCCAGCAATCGCACGTTCCAAGCACGTTGTTTATATTTCACAAGCAGTTCGTAGGCCAAGCGGTTGATTTATAATAAAAGCCGGTAATGTTACGGAGCAGATATTGAAATCTTGGAACTTACCCGAGCTTCTTCCGACACTTAAATGTTAGTGCGTTGTGTTTTTATTCCTAAATTTCTGATCCGGATATGCGAAATTATGTTTAGGGTTAGGTGCGTGCGATATAAGATTTATTTCCGACTATTTCGGAGACATTCGGACGTTCGTTTCACCGATTCGATCCAAACTCACGGTACTTAATGTTCATGTCCCAAGAACGACGTGAACTTTTCGATCGTTCCAGAGTGACTCGGTTTGGAAAAAGTGACAGTGGCTGTATCCGTAGTACGGTAATTACGCAACAAGTATGTAAGTTTGACGTCACTTAATACGATTTTAAATAAAATGGATGATAGATTAACGATTAATGTATATTCATTCGGTATCAATGTTTGAGTAGTTTAACATTGTGCTCGATTGATTTCTATAACAGGATACCGCTTTTAAAGAAATAGATGACTTGTTAAGTATTAACAAATCTTCGTTTCACGCAAAGAAGTATATATACAAATCCGCGATTCCTTATCTATAACTAAATATTCATTTCGCCATATTAAAGTATACGATTTTTTAACAGTAAATAAATCCTCTTCACTATAACAAGACTGTCTTCTCAGTGTAGAAGAATTCGAGTAAAAATTTTTCTCCACATAGCTATGATATAAGAAATTGATAATTAGTAGAGCTTGATCTGCGTTCGTTGAATTATGAATTTTTTCATCTTCTTCTCTTTTACACGGCGAGTTGATTTGACTGAAAAATATATCATATTATTACAGCCTTCGTGAATTGTTTATAGAAAGTTTGAAACACTCAATCAATATCAAATGTGCACTCGAGTCTCTAAACAAGAATCGCAGTAAAATCGAGAAACTAATTTTAATTTCAACATTTTCCTCTCGTGTGACAACACGTAGGTAAGGTATAAAATAAAAATAAAAAAAAAAAAACGAGAAATAACAGCGTTGGCTATTGATACTACGAGTCTAGGGATCGTGTTACAAATGGGCGCAGGCATCAGATGGCGAGATTAATCAGGATCCTCCTACTAGCTCATAAATTAGAATTCAGAAAATGAGCGTAAAAATAATGGAGAAAGGCCACGAGATCCACGATCCCTCGTGCCGGAACTAATAGTTTTTTTCCTCTCCTCTCTTTCCCTTCTCTCTCTCTCTCTCTTTATCTCCTCCAGCATCACGACCACCAAGCCACATCATCACACGATTCTCGTAATCCTTACTTTACACATTCTTCCCTGATGCTTTGTGTTGAATTTCCTCGTTATAGTATAGCGCGAACCGATTGGTTCGATAGGCATCGTGGACTCATTTATATACCATAGGTGTATGGCATATGTATCGACGTGTTTGGCTGACACGGGAAAATCGGCAGATGTTTGAGTTTTTTGCGCCTGCAGTCACCGTTATGAGGAAAAAGGGAAAAAAGGCGGACAAAAAATTACGGAAAATAACGGGAATCGGTAGAAAATGAATACTGTTTTTTGTTTTTTTTTTTAACAATTTTTAAACCCGGTAATCGTAATTTACTCACGTTTTCTCTCGGACCGGTGAAACCTTTTTGCCCCACACTTGAAAACTTGGCCTGTATTCGTCGACGCATCCTCTCTTGTAGATGTTTAGCGACGATGACGCGACACCGCGGGTACAACATTCGGGTTAGGCTGGATTCGAATTTGCCAGATCGATGAGCTCGTAACCTTTTACGCTCGGGACACACGAACGTTATTCCCTTTTTGTTCGTGTATAATAGTACGAGGTTGAAAAAATTCCACTCACGAAATTGGCAGAGACAATTTTTCTCCCACTTCTATTTCTTTCGCGAATCCTCGTTAACGCGAACTCTTGTTTCATGTTTATGCGTGTGCTTTTGTAAAGACTAATTGTTCTAAGAGTGCTTCGCAGAGCTGATGTAAAAAAAAATTCAAATCACCGATACGTTTTATTGGTATTCTATACTCACTTTTTTTTTTATCAATTGCGAAAAGTTACGTATATAGGTATAAAGGAAAGAGCTGAGATCGATGAAAAATTATTAGATTTTGAAAGGGTTGAGGAAATTTCAGAGATTTACACCTACTAACGGAATATGTTGCAATGGACGCTTGAAGAACGCATTTTTAAAACAAATTCCACAATTTATGCATTGGCTCCAAATCTTAAATAAAGTATACAAAACTACGACAAAACTTGGAAATTTCATTTCGGAAAACCTTTGAATTTGCCACTTTGAACTTCTTAATAGTATAATATGAAAATCTTAAACTATCCTCGATTATTACGAAAGACATTCCTTTACAATTGGATCGTTGTATGATAAAAAAACAAAAAAAAAAAAAAAAAAAAACAACGTACTAATTTTTCTCCAACTACCCTAAAATACAAGAAAGAAAAGAATAATAAAAAACACTGACTTTGTGGAACTTTGACTCGAAACGTGACTATTCAATGCCGATCAGCTACGTTTCGCTTGATACGTATAGGTATTACATACACAATAAATCTTCCATTATGCTGACGTAGCGCGGATGCTTTGACCTCGACGACTTATCCGCGTTATCCATGTACAAAGTAAAAGTGGACAACAAAGCGGTGGTCAGCGTATTACACACGGGCATTACACTATCCGTGTAATCCTGCATATCGGTGGTGTGTGACAAACGTAATTGGCGTATGATAATCTAAATTTCACCGTTCACGTTTCCCGTTACTGTTTTTTTTTTTTTTTTGTTTTTCCTCTCTCTACTTTTTTCACGTTCTTTGTAGATAATCATTTTTTACCCTCGCAGTTTCTCTTTTCCCTCCAAAGCGCGTAATCCCTCTCGGTGAACACGGATGCGGGATAGAAAAACGCAGAGGAACCGCGATCCGGGCGTAACAAGCGGCCGACCGTGATCGTTCGATCCTTCTCAGCCGCAGCGTGGATCGCTCCTCTGCCCTCTACCTTATATTTCTATGTGTCCTCGACTACCTAGAACTACTCCAACCCCCCTGTGCGAGAGCGGAAAAAGGGGGATAAAAAAATATAAAAAAAAAAAACAGGCTTGGGGCACGCGCTTGAATCCTGGGGTACGCAGCGCGGCAACCCCGACCTACATAATCTGTGAGCGAAGGGTATGAGAAACCCCCCGGGTGGAAAAAAAAACCGCGCTTGTTTGCCGCACGAGAATTAGCTTCTCGAAATATTTATGCATGTGTCTTGAAAAAATTTTAATTGAAATTGAAAAACAAAAAAACAGCTTTCTCAGTAACCCGGATAAGGTTCGTTGCATCATTTTTCATGTTCAATTTTAAATTTCAATTTGTTTGGGAAAATAAATCCGGAAAGAATGAGAATGAGAAAAAAATTTAAAAAAAAAAAAAACAAAAAACAAGTCACCGCGCGATTTCACTTTCCATATTATTTTCTATCCCGGTGTTTTTTTTTTTTTTTTTTTTTTTGCGCTGTCGAATCGCTCACGGAATATTTTTTTATCTCAGCGGTCAGTATTTCATTTTGGCGCGAAAATTTGATTCCTCGTCAGACTGATTTTGATGAAATGACGATTCTTGTCAATTATTATCAACGTGCAGCAAATAGAAAGAATTGAGTACCTGCAAGTTACGTGAACTCAAAACCTATGATCTTCATCTTGCGGATTTCGATTTGATGAAAAATTCGTAGTTACACTTTGCCAAGAAACTATTGCAAACCAAAATTCGCAACATTTCAGACGCAACATCAGCGCCGGATATAACGGCGGGTAAACCTCCCCGTTAGAAACATTCTATCAAATGGAATCAATTTTTTATTTTTTTCTTCTCTTTTGGTCCCGGCACGATATCCATTTTTTGTGAAAATAACGATCGATCGAACATTAATTTTCGATCGAGGGTAGTTTTTATACCTCGCTGGCGTCGAGAACGGGGGAACCACCGTTCGCTTTTTTATACGGAGGGGTTTTTTCTTTTTTTCTTATTCCATACGAGGGGGGCAGGGAATTTTTTTTTATAACGGGGGTCCCGACACGACTGGGGTGGGTAGGGTGTCTGTGTACTTTTTTTTTTGTTCCTCCTATTTTTTTCATATTCATTTCTGAGGGTAGGCCAGCATCTGTACCCCGTAAGCTCTCTCTCTCTCCTTTTTTTTTTTTTTTTCTCTCTTCCTCTCTCTCTTTCTCTCTGCCGTAATCGGGGGATGGCGAATTTTTCAGTCAGTCACTCACCTGGCCCACATCGAAGTAGAGTCCACAAGTCCCCCGCCAGGCTATCCATCGAAAAACACGCTGTATTAGACGAAAAATTTTTCCTCATTCTGTGAAACGTGTAGTCCGCTGCGGGAGGATAATCGGATGTCCGATCGTTGTAATCGCCCGATTTTGTGAACTTGCCCGCTTAATCTTATATCTGTAGCAGTGCTTAATGCGTGTGGATGGCCGGAAGTTTCCTTACGTTGTACCCCGGTGTTTGAAAATTGTGTGACAAGTGATTGGGAAAACAATTGAATCGATGTTTTATAAAATGATAAAGAGAAATTTAAACTATTAATCTCGACGTAACTTATAAATCAAATATCATAAGTAGGTGATTCAACGACGAGTAAAATGAACGAAGTGATACAAAAGCTTGGCACAACATTTCGAGTGTGACTAAAAATATCAGTATAATCGAAAAAAAAAAAAAACTGAACAAATAATTTATCGGTGTTGTTCGACAAGCTTATACTTTTCATACTCATGACATTAACGTACAATTAATTATACGTGCATAGTCACATTTTTTTAATCTCAGAAGAAAATAAATTAATTGAACGCAAACTGTTTTAGGAAATAAACTGAGTATCAAAAATCTCGCTCACCAGTGCAACCAATTCTCTATACACGTAATTAAAATTCAATTCCATTTCAGCAATTAATTTATTTTCTAATTATTATCTTCTTCTGGAAATTTATTTTTTTACGCGTTTCTTCTGCCGTCTTGACATTCCCAAGTATGACGAACGGAATTAGGGCTTTTAATTAAATACCGAGACCGCAAATTATATCTTCACCATGGCAAATTATAAAGTATATTATACATATTATAAGTATATTAAATAAGGAGAAAAAAAATTAATTTACGAAGGTAGACTTGGTCTTTGGCGGGGAGGAGCGGACGGTGTAGGGGGAGGGGGGATGGAGTAATTTTAATTACATTCATTACATTACACGCTGTCATTTAAACAAGGTAGCGATGGGGAAGATCCGAGGTATATGGAAGCTTGTTTATTATCAAGAGACTTGAAAGTTAATTTATAAGTAAACTGCCCGGCTACCCAGCTTACATTGCAAAAATCCAGGTTCTCTGCAGAATAAGTTGGCGAGACGACGCGGCGCGGCAGGGCTAATTTAGTGTAATTTTTCAAAACTCGCTTCTCTCCCTTATCTAAAAGCCGCGTGTACGCGGACTTACACCAAATTGCTGGCTGCTAACGCGATTCAGTCGGCCCCTGATGAGTGGAAAGAGAAAAGGAGAGGAAGAGAGATAGAGACAGAAGGAGAGAGAGAGAGAGAGAGAGAGGAATGAAAGGGATAAGAAGACTACGAAAATAAGTGCAAAAACTGAATGAAATAAGACAAAGTTGAACGACAAAAAGAGTAAAAAAAAGAAAATTGAAAAGAAAGGAAATGAAGGGACGAGGGAAAGGGAGTAAAAGAGACAGAGAGAGAGAAAGGTCTCTGAAGAAATTCATGCTTGAGCAAAAGAGTGGAACAGAAAAAGCGGGAAAGAAATATGTGTGCTGGCAAAACAAAACAAAAAGAAAAGGGGAAGAGAACAGACAAAATAAGAAATGGAAAAATTGCGATAATAATAATCCTCGGGGAAAATTCACCCACAAATACGCATTTTTGCCACTTATGAACAGAAATTTATCTCTCTGCGGCATTCTTTGTAACAAATTATGCCGTTTAAATGGTATGGGATGCTATGGTGAATAATTACTTATAATGATGACATTTTGGTGTCTTGAAATTAACACGTGCTTGCGTACAATTTCTCAAATTTCTCACGAAATGTGACAGGATACGGTTATTATTTAACAGGAATTTCCAAATTACAATCAGTTATAAGAATGTAAACATCTGAAGATACTGTCGTTTTTGTAGAATGAGGTGCATTCAATTTTATCAATTCAAATTCGGAGATTCATCTACTTAAAGAATTCCACTTAGTCATCTTCAGAACAACTGACGAAATGATATTAATGATATGGCAAAATTGTCGAAAATTTAATAATTTTCACGCATATTTACATGTGTCGAACGGACCTTAAAGAGACATTGCGAAACAAGCGGCAACGTAAATGCGCCAAAATGAAACCCGAGATAATCGTATAAATGATAAATAATTGCTGGTTAATTCGAATATTCACTTCTATATCTGCAGTTGAATTTATTCAACCTTTTTTCTTCACCTCTAGTGCATATGAGCTACATTTTTCGACCCACAAAAGTGAAGTAATCGAAGCAACAGAGTTTGAGATGAACCTATATACAAATCTACTATAAAGGGTTTATCTACAATACATTATACACTTACTACTGGAATAAAAAGTTCCTTTGGGTGGGGATGAAAATAAAGAAAGACTAGATAACAGAAGTCACAATGTCGAATTTTCAAAAACGTGATAATTTGTTTCATAGGATTTCGAAATGTCGTAAGAATACTGCCGACTCCGTGCAATGGCTTACTAAACTTCGACCTTTCAACGCTTCGAATTTCCCAAATTTGTGCGTTCTGACTTCTATAATAAAATGAGTTTTAGCGTTTTTAAAAATTCGATATTGTGACCCTTCTTTTATCCAATTTTTCTTCATTTTTACCCTCACCCGTTTCTTCAAATTAAATTCAATCCATTTGCTGTGAGTAAATTTTTAATGGGTTCGTGTGCATACAAAAAAAGATTTAAGTTGCCCGAAGCACCGCATTCATCTGGGTGTAATTCGCTCCTTTCTCCTCTCTACAGCACCTTTTCAAAAACTCGGTGTAAAAATGAGTATATATATATACAATATATACATATACATACCTATACACAATCTATATCCACACTAAGAAACAATACCGCGAAGGATGAAAAGTGAGGAGAAAGAAAAGGGGGCAAAGGAAGTTGACGCAAAGGTTGCAGCTTCTGGGGTTGCAGGGACGGAGGGAGGGTAGAGAGTCTGCTGATCAAGAGAAAGTAAGAGAGAAAGAAAGACTTTTCACCACCGTTGGGCTCTCGGGTCATTGAGGAGGTTGCCTCGCTGCCTGGGAAAAGGGGGATGAAAAGGGGTTGGAGGGCGAGGGTGGCGCGACTCGGCACCCCTCGTAGCAATTTCTTTCTACATACCAACGGGGCCGCCCTTAAGAGACGAGAGACGTAGCTAACGAACTAAGGCGGTAATGAAACGAGTCATTAGAGTCTCTCGCCTCCTTGGCCACGGGATTAACTTTCCGGTGAAATATTAATAATTATGTTAATATCGTTAGTACGACGATCGCGGGGTGAACTCGACGCCGCGAGTTTTCCTCCCTCCTCAACCGGTCTAGAGGGGGTGGGGGGGGGGGGGGGGAGAAAGGCGCGTATTTTTATCAATATCTCACGAGCTGCGCAGGCGTCCCGACGTCCAGCATCCCTCCGGGCGGTAGTCCACCCCCTACCCCCCCAACCATCCCCGTTTCTTCCTCCCCCTTATCCCGAATGCGAGTGCGTGGGTGGTCGGTTGCCGGGACGTTGTTGTCTGAGTAGTCGTGCATGGGACCCCCACCCCCACCCCCACCCCCCCTCGTCTCACCCCCTCCATCCCTCTCCAACCGTCAACCCCAGACCACCTATACCCACCTAGGGACAAAATGGAGCCGGCTTACCGTACCCAGCACCAACTACATATACACGAGACTCGTTATCAGCGAAGCTGTCTGCACACGTGTGTGAACGCTCTGTACCGTTCTTGCATGCGTTATTGTACGGCGGTAAAACAACTTATACGGGATATTTTGTCGTTAGTTAAGCCGCGTCCTAATTTCTCTGCCCGTCTCTGAATTATCGGGATTATTTTTTTTTTTTTTTTTTTTGTGTCAATTTTTTGCGAGACGTTTCTTGGACGCTTCTTGATTACGTTTGCGAATAAGCTGGTTTCAATCTCGCGTGTAATTGTTAGGCGTAATGTTCTCGGGTGGAAATTCAGTGTAATTTACACAATTAGGTAAATTATTCGTTACGACTGCGGTATATTATACGTATAATTTTAGCGGACGCAAGGGGGGTTGAATTTGAATTTACAGTGATTAAGGTCACAGAGTGTAATGAGAGCGAAATTTTAACGTTAACGTTAAGTTGATGTATTGTACAACGTTATACTTTCGTTAGATTATGGTGATTACGTGTCTGATTCCCCGGTTCACGTTCGTTCCGTTTGTCCGAATATAATTTGCCTTCTGCGTTTCCGAATTGAAAAAGCGATCATCGCCATCTCCGAGTATTTTAATTACTCATGCTGTTCGGTTGTTCATATTATCCTTAAATTTTTGTGCTCCGCGAGATTGAAAACTTCGTGCGGTGAAATGTTACACCTGCAAAATAGCTTTGAAATGAGGAAAATTGTCGAGACTATTCTGAAATCATTAGGAATCATTCTTCAAAATAACTCAGAGTTATATATTGAATTGATAGCTTGAAATGATAAATATACGGTAGAGTAACTAAGTATTACATATTTGTTGAAAAAGTTTGTAATCGCGCTGCGGACGCAATTCGTGAAGAATAATGAGGAAATGACGGTAATTTTCTTCGATATTTGAAGGGTGAAACGAAAAAAAAAAAAAAAAAAAAATACTATCATCTTTCATGCAGTGCTGATACGTGCAGGAAGAGTCGTGGAGACTCGTCGTGGAGAGCGGACGGTGAAAGCCTGTATTAAATTTATCGATCATAATGAACTTGAGTCGCGTGTCAAGGAGGGTAGAGCTGGAGAGACCTCCGCGAGTTGGTTTGAAGAAAAAAGGAGAGTACAGCGGAAAGGAATGGGGGAAAAGGGCTCGCAATCAGAGGGCGTTTCCCCGGCTGCGTTTTAAAAGTATGAGACGAAGGAAAAACGCGGAAATACTATAAGGAGAAGGAAAGAAAAAGAAGAGGAAGAAGAAGAAGAAGAAAAGGGAATGGACGGGAGATGAAGGAGAGAGAAAAATTTAAGGAGGAGAATCGAAACCCAATCGCGGGTTCGCCGCAAATTCAAAAGCGGAAACAATCGTCAGGCGCAGCGGCCCGGCGCCGAGGAATCCGCGGGACTTGAGTTTGCAATTAAAACGTTCTGGTTCAAGTGTTCCCCGATTCTTTGACGATACCATCAAGGGGAATATCCGGGGATCCAGAAATCCAAAGATCCTCTCCTCGCCAAATCATACGCGCCACGATCAAAGGGGATTATTTCATTAAGCCGACTAATCATCCGTTCGTATATATCCTGGCGGATCGCTGCTGCCCTCTAAAATCTCCCTTTATCTCCACCCATTTCACCCCTCTCACTCTCTCTCTCTCTCTCTGTCCCTCTCTTCGTCTTTCGCTCTTCACCGATGTCTGAAGTACGACGAATTCCTATCTGGTCGCTGTACATCAGTCTTATATCACGAATGCTTGATCCTTTCCGCGTTATAACGCGGATCTCGGAGCTGTAGGGAAGCATAATTTCTGTTTATACAAGGAATTGCTTCCTAATGAGCGGAGTTATAACGTCGAATGAATTCATAACTGAATAAGACATGCGTGTACACTTGGAGTCAGTGATTCTGAGACGGCTAATTTCTTGGAGAAGTCGGTTATGTTGGCAATGCAGAATCAGACCATCACGCCACTACCGGTCGCCCACGAAACTTTGTAAATTTAACACAATTCATAATCGTCAAATTTGTATTTTCGGGTTAGATTCGACGGTCATGAATCACGCTATACTTACGATTAAATCCAAGATTAAGATGGACTTGAAGATTAAAACCGTCGGATTTTTTCATTCTTGGATTAGATTCGACAGTCATGAGTTACGTTACGTTTACAAAGATTGAGCCCGTTTCGTGGCCAGCCGATGGTGGCGCTGTAGGCTGATTCTGCATTGCCAACGCGATCGACTTGTCCAAGAAATGAACCGTCCCAGAATCACCTACACCAAGTATACTTTTACGGATGGAGAACGAATTTCAATCGTCATGGTTGATAGATAATTCTAGTAGAATGTTTAATTATCGATTTAAATATTGTTGGATTTGTAAGAAAATGTGACACCAGTAATTATTTGATGCGATTGTAGTTTTCAATCAAGGTAAAGATTATTCATGTATAAATTCGCCTAGATGATATTGAAAATAGTTTCTCACGTAATTACTTCTGTGAAAGACAGGCGATTATCCTCATTTTTATTCAAATCATAAAAGAGATATCGATTAAACCGGAGAATTCTTAGTATCATAAATGAATTGTCGGTTCAAAAAAATATTACATTAATGAAATACGTTGTTACTTCGAATAATATTTTACGAAGGTAAAGAAGGATCTGGTAAGATTGAGTAGAAAAAAATTCTTTGCTTGGCTGGAACAATCTTTTTTCTTAGTGATAGTATAGATTGCAAATGATCTCTTTTAGATCGTTTTTATTGATATATTTATCTTTGCAAAATTACATCAGTCTCTCAACTTCGAATGACGAAGTAAGCATTTAATCTTATCTTTATATCGTAAAAACTTGAAGCTAAACAGCACATTTATCCGGAAGAAGTTGAAAGATGAGCCTGATTTTTATCTCCCCTAGACAAAAAACGAGGCGAACGTAAGATCATTATTTAAGATAAAATTATCCAGATAACATACAACACTGATTGTTAATAGTGCGGTATCTGGTTATTGCAGCATTAAATTCGTTTATATATTGTTATTTTGGTCATGCCAACAAATGAAAATAGTCACAACTAATGTCTCTGGATCTATTACTGAAAATAGTTACATTTCAACACCGAAGTAACTCATTATCGGATTTATCCAGAATCCAGATGAATCTTAATGATTCAGTCAACGATATTAACAGGTACATTTGTAAAATTCTAATCGTACGATCAATTCACGCAGCTTTGGTATCATCTATAATTTCTTATTTTTTCAACTGTTAAGTCGTCTTTACTCCATTCTCTTCTCCAATAACGTATTTCTTGGTACAATGTCTAACATTGCCATGGACATAATTAAACTTCTTTTTCTTCTTCTTCTTGATCTTTTTATTGAACTCTCCGAGTTTATCTCAACATGAAAGATGTGAAACTTAGTCTTTTCCGTGGCGAGTTTGGTTGTAATTAGTATTACGATCAATTCTTTAAATATTTACCAAGCGTTGAATTTCCTGATGAACTTTCTATCTTCTTTGCCTTTGACGAGATGTCAGAGCACCGATCGAGCAGTAAGTCGTATAATTTTACACTTTTCGTCTGTACTGCGAGATGAAATCGTTACAAACTTTGGAAAGTGATAGAATTTGCGATTGCGTTTATGTAGTCGTTACGATAAAAGTTTCGAAAATTGATAGAAACACTTGAGAAATGATTCTCACTCGCCACTTTATGCCCGAATTCCTCGCCGAGTTTCATATTTTCCTTCCTTCCTCGTCAGTTTTTCGAACTTTTATTCAGTAGCCACAAAAGCGTGATCATAAATCACGATTATTTCCTATTTAAGTGTGAAGCAATTTCATTGCTCAGAAGCAGACTACAAAAGTGTGAAATACCTGCACACGATTTTCTGAACATGTCGGCGAACCTTGCAGATCCAACGTTCCCTAAAAGGACGCAAAGGGACGAAAAGCGCGTAACGGTAAAATTATAAGATAAGTACCATTATCTCTGTCTGTCCCTCGTCCTTTTTTCGTTTTCTTAGTTTCTCGCGTTTTTGTACCTCTCGCCGTTATCTGCACACATCCCGGGGTATTTAAAGACTTTCGTTTTTTGGAAAGCTGCAGCCCGGGGATGAGAGAGTGGGAGAGAGCTTTCTCTCTCTCTCTCTCTCTCTCTTTCCTAAGGCAGTAATCCTGGGCGAACTCGCACACCATCCAACCAACGGATTGAGCGGAGACCGAGACAAATACTCACCGACGTACCCAGACGATTTCGCATCGCCTAGAAGACCGCGATCAAGTGGGATTACACCGTAGCAATATGCTCCGTCTCTCTCTCTCTTTCTCTCTCTCTCTCTCTCTCTCTTTCTCTCCGTCTCTCCTTCGCGGTCTTAACCCCCCTTCTCTCACCCCAAAACGTAAAGGGAAGGACGACGCGGTATCTCGCATCTCTCTCTCTCTCTCTCTCTCTCTCTCTCTCTCTCTCTCTCTCTCTTCGGATCTCTCTCGGTGATTCGCAATGGCCGTTATCTCGAAAACCACCCCAAAATGAGAACTTGCTGTGGTGTATTCGACCGTTCGACCGTCGAATGGTTCGTGGTTGTGTCGGGTGTTACGCTGGATATGTGACTAAACGCTGACCAACGGCATTACAGTTATCTACGTCTAGATCTTATTCGACTGATTCTTTACTCGTTCCTGATGCTTCCGCTCCTCCAGCTCCTCCTCGTCCTTTCACTTTTTCACCTATCTCAAACCCCTCTTCTCGTTTGTCATCCTAGATTCCCATGTTTAAACTACGGTTTATATTATTTACTAACAGAATTCTATTCTATTATTATTATTATTGTTGCTTTCAACAATTCGTACGTTCACGAATCCAGTTTTTTTTTTGCTGCTTATCGTATCGAGCATCGTAGCAGATATATTTGTCAAAGAGGCTGCCATAAGCGCCAGTCTCAGGATTATATCTATATACTAATAGCTATAGGGAAGCAAACAAGAAAAATATCATATTTACTGAAATCACTCAAAATTTTGATATACAGCGCAGATGCTGTCTAGAGATCCAAGTAATTTCCATCCATCCAAACCCAGTGCAATTCAAACAATAATCTAAAAACGAAGAAACAGAATTGGAGGAAAAAAACCTGTAAATGGTGATAAGGATGGTGGAAAAAGTGAAATTTTTTTTTCTTCACCCTCGGTCGTTAGATTGGCTTTGCAATATAATCCAACGTATTTACGATGTTAAAGGTTGAAATGAAACTATGCCTCGTGTACCTTCCCCTTCTGTCTTTCCAAAAAATTTCTTTGCAGATCCATACCATTCTCCGAGAAATTCTCGGCGAATATAATATAATATAACCACGCTGTTGTACACGTCTGTGGAATTTCGTGGAAAATTTTTTCTCTTCCTCTCCCCCTTTTTTTTCTCTTTTAACTTTTATAATACAGCGCAATAATTTCCGGTTCATTATAAACGCGGTTGTAATTTAAGTATAGAGATTCTTCAATTCATTCCCTCTTAGGGTGGGAAATGAAAGATAAAAAATAGAAAACAATCACGAGCTGCAGCATATGATTTAGTTCACGGATAGGTATTTACAATTAGATCATGTGCAACTGAGGGCGTAAAAAAGAAAACGTAAAGAATAAGATTGTGCAAGTAACTAAAAATCTCGAATGTGTCGATACGAATTCGAATAATTGTATTTGATTCGTTTTTTGAATACTTGAAGTATTTAGAGCTTTCGGATACGGACTTCAAATTTCTCAAATCACAACCGCGAATCTGTGATTCTTATTTTGCGTACGCTTTTTCAATCCATTTTACGATTCGAAGTATCACACAAGATTCGCGCCAATAAATTACTCTATTCAAATAATTTGATTACCTAATAACTAAAATAAATTATTCGAATACTCGAACATCCGATTCGATTTGATTACTATTCGCACAGCCTTAGTAAAAAACGAAGTTGAACAAAAAGACAAATATTGAGCCACAGCAAATAAAAAAGAACAAGCTCGACTAAATAAAAAAAAAAATCAAACGATAATTACAACACACAATATATAAGCACGAGAAATACACATACGTGTGTAAATTACACGTACGTCGTACGTTATGCGTCTATATATACTTTGAGGCTGCATGAAAGTAAAATAAAGTAAAGTGAAGCAAAAGTCAAAGCAAAGTAAGGTAAAGTAAAGTTAAGTAAAGTCGGACGACTGGTGGGGGGTGGGGGGTGGGGGGGGTGCTTTTGGGGTGGTGGCGAAGCGGACGGGGGCTGGGTAAAAGTCCGCGAGCCATTTTTCCCCATATAATTATAAGAGAGCGGCCGGGCGTTGCCATGGTGACCCACACCACCTATCTCCACCCCCCGCTGCCTCCCCCCCCCCCTTTACTTATATGCCGGAGGACTCGCGAACTCGCACACACACACACACACACACACGCACACATGTTCCTAGGGATTTGCCTGTGTAGAATATAATACGTATACATTTTAGCCCCATCTCCAACATTTACATCCCCTCCACACACGCACACAAACACGTTACGTATATATATATATACGTATGCCCGTTATATAATCTATCTGTCTATCTATATGCATACGTTGTGCATATATATGCGTGTATATACGTACACTTATGCTGCGGGGTGGTTGCGTATAGTCTGCACCTATAACATGGGCGGATATTACACACACGGCTCGCTAAGGGGATGACGGAGACCGGGGGCGGCGGCGGCGGTGGCGTGGATGCGTGGCGGGGGTGAAATTAATGTATTTGTTCTGCGGCCACCCTTATATACGGACGTGCATGGCAGAGCCCTCGGACCGCGGTATAGGGAAAGAAAGGGGGTGGTTTCGGGGTGGGTGGCGGCGAAGAGACGACGGAGACGGAGAAGGATGAGAGAATGAGAGAGCGAGTGAGAGGCAGGAGGCGGGGGGGTTATACGCTGCTGGAGCGACGAACCAGGGTCCGGGGGGGGGGGGGGGGGGGTGGAATACCATATAGAATATCTACGACCATTATTGCTTTTGTGCGCAAAAGATGTCGCCATTCTTCTGGGATGCGGGGTACATTGGTTACCGCGATAACACTCCCCGCGTCCCCCTCGAAAACCCCCTTTTTCAACTCACAGTTTCCACCTTCACCTTCTCGCCTAACCGCTCTTTCAAATTTATCGATAAATATATGCACACATCTGTACCGTAAATGTATATACGAAGTATTGATATGTATATATAATGTAAAAAACACGGATTCGTGGTATAAAAAAATTATCTTAAAGTTTGGAGTGGAGGTTTGGAGCATTCGCTCGTGTAATGAATATTCATATTTTTGAGAAAACAGGGGTTTAATTATTATACGTGTGAGAGGAAATTACTACAATCGGTTTACCGTGAATTATCAACATTTGACGGTAATTAAGTATATATATAATTGACAAGAATTGGTGAGTTAATTTTTTTCCACAAGTTACGTCGACTTCTTTGAACGAAATTTAATTATTTGAAAAGGTCAGTCTGTAAGAATTTATGCAGTAAATTTCGGAAGCTTGGCTTCAAGCTAAACCTATATAAGACTTTGATAATATCGAATGTGTTTTTGGCGGAAGAAGAGCTTTTAAAACTTTGACATACCTATGACGAGTTTCGAGTTCGATCCGCTCTTCAATGAGCTTTCTGAAACTGATGAACGAAACGACGCTAATTTCGATTGAAATATTTTCATATCGTCTTTACGAAATGGCTGAACCTAAGCCTCATACCGAAGAATGGTACAGATAAAACACGATTCTGATGTTGTGACGCGTTCATTTTTACGACAACTCGCACAATTATATCGTATTTAAACTAAATATTAATATTGAAAATTTATTTTATAGAATTATTCTCACATTGCGAGATGAATGTAAATTGTGACAAAGAACTCGATTTCCAAATCACGTCCAAAACATCTCAAAATCGCCCACGAAGTGTTTCTCTACTTAAATACACGCATTTCGAGTGAATATTTTCATTTTAGAGTGAACGGATCAAGCTGCCTCTAGCACTCCATTTTTCCAACAACAAGTGTGCATTCGTCGAAATTCTTAAGCCTTACCGAACCGGAAATCAGGTCGAGTACTGAGACACCTACACACGATTCTAGCGCAGGTGCGTACAGGCGGTAAAATAAGTCCTCGTCGATTATTCTAATAACCGTTTCTAACGTCGATAGGGCAAAATGAACGGAATTTAGAACGTGCACCCCACCAAGTCCAACTTTTGGTGTGAGAGAGAGAGAGAGAGAGAGAGAGAGAGAGAGAGGGAAACCGCGCGTGTGTGTGCGTGTGTTTTAAAGGGAGAACGCGAAACGGAAGGGACCCGTAGGGGTAGGTTTCAACTCTGGTGCAGCGGCGGGGAGAAAAGAAAGCCGTTTAAATAGGCGCGGGTCTCCCGTTTCCGCGCCTCTTCCCCTCCCCGCCGGCCCGACGCTGCGGATTTCTTTCTACGACTCTATCGCATCCCGAAGGAGACCCTGGACCCCTAAGCCTAGGCCATCCCACCTCCACCCAAGACCAGGGACCAAGCGTCGTGGGCGCTGCCTAACTGCCGGCGCTACATCGTTAGAATAAAAAAATGTTGCGAAACAGCATCGCGGAGACGAACGCTAATGATTAATTTACGCCGACGGTTGAGGAGAAAAAAAATTCTATGCACGGGGCGCGAATTAATTGCAAAAGGTTTATCGTTTATCATCACGCTTATCTTTCGTTATTTTTTTTTGTTTACGCCAATAAGTGGTTTTTATTTTTCAATACATCGATTCGATTCGATGTTTTTGTTGGAGTTCTTCGGGGCGTGCGAATTGTTTACTGGAAATTTAATCTACTCGATTACGTGACTCGAGCTAATTAACGAATTGATTAATTTCATTAGCGATTAATCTTGTAATATTAGTATCAGTTTGTGTATCAATCTCTGATTCAATTTGAAAGCAAGAATTGAGTTGTTTACATTGTTTGTGTAATATTCGTTAATAATACATTGTGAATGTTAATTTTCTGATGCATAACTGAAAATATTAAGGCCTTGCGAAACTATTTCCGGCTTCTTGATCACATCCAGTCACTCGCGATCATATAATCACATACATATACAATAGTGAACAAG
Organism: Neodiprion lecontei; assembly: GCF_021901455.1. Lineage (NCBI taxonomy): Eukaryota > Metazoa > Arthropoda > Insecta > Hymenoptera > Diprionidae > Neodiprion > Neodiprion lecontei. Next base: position 21,366,284 of record NC_060262.1, read on the forward strand.
ATATATGAAAGTAGATTGATTCTATCAAATAAAATACCAAATATATCGTTACGTTTTAATTTCAATTGCCAAGTTAACGATGAATGGGGTGAAACAGTGATAGTTTTTGTTACTTCAGTTGTATTTTACATTTCGAAAATTTATTAAGAAATGTGCACGATTTTAGAAATAACGACGTATATGTTTATTATATATATATATGTTATATATATATATATAAAGTTGGGTCTCCTCGTCAAAGTCGTTGACCTTTCAAAAGCGATCGAGTTTCAGCTTCGGAGAAAAAACGCCTCTCCACCCTTCAGTCGCCCCACAATCATGTGCGCTCACACACTCACATTTTATACTTGTATTCGCATTACAAAAAACACGCAACTTCACACCCGGGATCTTCTCGGATTCGCATCTACATTTGGAATTTGGTATCTACACATGATATTGCGACAGGTAAATAGAGTATCTCAAAAACCACTTTTCTCCGTCTCTGGGAGTTAAAATACCAGAATAGTTCAGCAATTTTCAATTAAATTAAAATTCGTTTCGACTAAGAAAATGATACATTTTTTTCACACGGTTTTTGTTTACATGTGCGAAACTCTTGACGGTAAATGTTCGACATTTTTTGTTCGATTATGTGTGTTTGACTTGATATAGAATGATTTTTCTTGTATGAAAAGAGAGGAGTTAGAAGCAACAACCTCGTTGAATAAGAAAACTTTTCCTAACAGGTACGAATACCACTTATACCGAAATTCGTTGTCAAACTAAACACTCCAAGCCAGCAAATAAGCAATCAAAATTACATTCCGAATATGTAAAAATTAAAAATTTTGCTTCGGTTGCCCGTCTGCTGGTGTTCAGTTTAACGGAAGACTCTCGGTACGTAGTACGCTGCACTGCATACCTTTCGAATTCAAACAGAAGCAAGTGATAGAAAAACGTGGATACGACAGAGAAGCAGAGAACTATTTGAAGTGCAAAGAAGCGTCTCTGAAAGAAAGTAAGAAACAAAAAAAACAAAAAAAAGGACTAAAATAAACGTGGAGCAAGAGGAAAAAAAAAAAAAAATTTACAGAAAGAGATTCGCGTGAATAATTGAGCCGAGTAATTTATCGCGTGGAATGCAGGCACACGGGCTCTCTCCGTTATTCGGGACCCGCTTCACTTCGCCGGTGCCAAGAGGGGGGGTGTGGGGGGAGTGAAATGAGGAAGAAGACGAAGAAGAAGAAGAGAGAGAGAGAAAGAGAGAGTGAGACAGAGAAGGAATGGGGGTGGAAATTGAATTTCGATCGAACACTCCGCGTTGCACGGAGGGGGGTTGGATGCTGGCCGGGGGTGAAGAAGGAAGGCACGGCGGGGGCGGGGGTGGTGTGTAGGACATTACAGGACATCCCCAGCGGCGCGCTATACGTCCATGTATTATACTTCCCTCCCCCCCTCTACCTTCCTCCCCGCACCCACCATAAGGACACACGCCGTCGGCCTCGTCTTCGCCTCCTCCGTCCTCCTCCCTCCGACGAACAAATGAGCAATCCTCCCGCTTCCGACTTCCTTCTTTCCATCCCGCCTTACCGACGTAGGTACCCCAGATGATGTCCTGCACGTACCTCCGGCCAAGGTATACCTATGTACGTGCATATACGTATAGGTATACGAAGGTGCCCCTAACCGGCAGGGGGGTGGGAGGGGTCCGCGCCGCGCGACGCTCGAGATGATCTTAGTTTAAAATTCCTCTCGCGGTGTGCGACTCCTCGAGTGGTACCGGGGGGTGGCTGGATGGGTGGGCGGTGTGCGGGGCCGCGAAGCTGGAGGGGCGGGAGGGGGTGACACGTCGATATTTTGCCCCGGGGGCGATCAGCGTGGATGAGAAGGGTAGAAGGGTGGTGGCGGTGGGGGGGTGGGGGGGGGCGGGAGGGGGAGGGGGAGGCACCGCCAATTGATCCGATATACCATATATGTATATTGTATCCGATACCTTACAGATGTACGTATATAATACGTGCCTATATGTGTGTTTGTTTTGTAATGTGCGTGGAAGGCTTTTTTGCAGAACAGAATATGCGCACTGCATTATAGGTGCAATTAATTTGAGGATCGGTTAGCTGTCGAGGGTGTTTTAATTTTTTTCAGTTTCAGAACGTTGTCGATATTGTTGAAAAATAATAACGAGGATTTGTTGAATTTGTCAAATGATGTCGTACTGGTTCAATCGATCATCTGTGCATTGAGAGAAATTTTGTCGCTGCGGGAATTAAATTTATACTCTCTGTGCGTATTACGTGCTGAATATTTACTTGCCTGGTTAGTTTACAGTCATTAGATATGGATGATCGTATGCAGAATGGGAGACGGTGGCTAGTCGTCATATTTATTAATCTCTGATTTTTGGAATTTTTTTTCAATACAATTTCATTTCATTTAGATAAGAGGCATTGTAGATGCATCCTTTGCGGACCTAGAGAAAATTCGTGGTTGTTCGAAAGCAAGTCTGAATAGGCTTTTTAGAATTTGCAAAAAAAAAAAAAAATTCGGAACGTGGAGTTGTCCCAAATATTTTAAATGACGAAAACGGGTGAAACATGATGAATAATTCGTTTTTGCAGGTTTGTTTTCTTGTTTTTAGTCTGATGTGAGAAACTCGGGTTTTCAATGTATATTTTTAAGCAATAGTTCTCTTCTTCGTTGTATTTTTTTTCTGGAAACCACAAAACAGTCGATCTAGACTCCGAAAATTCCGAAAACCACGGAAAATTCAACTCACGATCAGACTCTAAAAATCCCGAGAAACTTGACCCGGACTCAGAAAACCACAAAAAAGTCGAAACAGGGCAAGTTGTCGCGAAATTATGAAATGAATGCGACAAGAATCACCTTTACAATTATCTCATTACAAAATATCCCGATGCAGCCCAAAAAAAAAAAAAAAAAAACAAGACCAACATACGTAGAAGATGGAAAATGATTACTCACTAGGTCAAATTTTAGTTTTTCAATCACTGCGAGGCCGCATATTATGCGAAATTCTAGTTAGCAGCATTCATTTGATTCAAGCATTGAACTACAACTTCGATCTGTATCGTCGGTCCTTTCGATATCTAGCGGCATAGATACGAGCCTTGTTAGAACTGGTACTTGTGAAACTGAAAAGAAAAATAAGATTGAAGGATTGATTACGTACAAAACAGATTGTTATCTAATATTGCGAAGACTAATGGCGCAGTTCTCTAGAGTAAAAAATCTGTGTCTCAAAAGCATACGTCCTAGCTTGTATAAATTGGGGAACTGGAGATCAGTCACGTGGAGTACCCAGCTGGTATATCACGTGGTCGGAAAACGTGCGTCTATCCGCGCTCTCTTCCACAGCTCTTCGTTCTATCCTACTTTGTGTATTTTTTCTCATTCATTTTCTTTATCTTGGCTCATCTCCTATCGATACGTAACGTTTTTTTTTTTTTATTTTGGTTTTTTTTTGTTAATCCTCAAATGTCATTGACGTCAGAATGAGTTACGTTCTTGATGTGCAAGTAAATTCCGTACAATTTTCAATCATTTCTTTATAATGATTTTTTATTGGTGTGATTTCTGTAGAATAACCGATTATACGATAGTCATCTATATCGATATAGTGCATGTTACCGTTGAAATAAGACAATCGCGTAGTGAGGTATTCATTAATTATTTACGGTTGTCACTTGCGTAGGTTATACAGTCTTGTACCATAATGAACGTAATAATATAACATAATTAGTTTCCTGTATCATCAACGAGGCTCTTTTAAATTAAAGTGAATATTCAATCCGTGGAAAATTTGATTGAAAAAATATGTTCACAAAAAATCTCCCGAACGAATGAGTACATTTTGAGATCTTCTGTTTCGACAGTCTACAATTATTCAATTCGAATAGGGTTTATTTTGTTGAAAAACATGGAGGTAGAGACTCATTTAAATATTTATTTAATATTAATATAAATTAAAAGAAAGCATTGTTATCGAGAATAACGTCAACCACTTCGCTCGGTGACATAAATGTTTGATTTGTTTCAAATTTACAGGCACGATCCTAACTTCTTTATCAGTATATTTTTTTATCAATTATATTTTAAAAAAAGTCTTAAATTTTGGACGAAAACTGAAATTTCAAAGAGAGAATTTCGGAACGTGGTAAAGGAGGTGAACCATCCAAAACAACTGTCTCCAGTTTTGAAGTGAATTCGTTTCAGCGTTTATTGAAACATCGTAAGCACCAAAAATTATGAACATTTCAACGAGCCGAATGGTTGACGTTTTTTTCAATAATACCTAACTTTTCTCATCAACGGATTCTGACTAATAAAAATATATGCAAATGAAGCCCGATCTGTGTAATTGCGAATAAAACAAGGCCCAATCGAATTGAACTATCGATCGTCGAGACTTAAATTTCCAAAATTCTCTGTTACGCTCGCGTTTTCACACCCCCTAAAAATCAACCGATCTTCCCCAACGTCGACATTGCAGTTTGGTTCTCGGACGGGATCGCCTTCTACACCCGACACGTACCGACGTCGGGTCAGCCAACACACCGCGATGTTTATTCGGAAGCAATCTGTCTGCAAGGATGTTTGGTCGTCCGGAGTTACCCCGTCTCTATACATATACATACAGTTACAACAGGTATACCCCAAGTTCTTTTCCGCCGTTCTTGTCGGTGTTATAATTATCAAGAGAAGGGGCTAATTTCAAGAATACTGACGTCATTCCCAAAATATATTCTACAAGAGTAATTTTCTCTAAATCTCGTCGTTCAACGCCAGATTTTAGGCAACCGAAGCCACATTCTCTATTCCTACATATTGAAAACGTAGTTTCGGTTGCCTATCTCCCGGCGTCGAATGGTAAGTTTCACATGTAACTACCCCTAAATGTTTAAATAAATTTTTCACGGGTATCCGCAGCTGAGTAGAGATGGTGTAGGATGAGAATGAATGCGCGAGATGAGGATGGAGGGAAGAGAAGAAGAAACGAAGGACTCGCCTAACGTTCTTTCGAGGGGCGCAGGGGGGGGGGGGGGGGGAGGGAGGGGGGGGGTGTAAGAAAATGGCCGTCCAGCCATTAATTAATAATAGAAGTGAAGTCCGGGAGAGCCGAACATGGCGCGACGGGAGGCGTCGGTGGTAGCCAACGGGGGGAAATAGGGGGCGAATGGGGGGGAGGGGGGGAGGGGGTAAGTTACTGGGCGGAGGGTTGCGGGGGGTGGTGAGGGGAGGGGAGAGTGGCTGCTACCGGAGGAAGGGGGGGGGGGGGGGGGAATGGGTTTTATGCCCACGGCGAGATATACGAGATATATGGCGGCGGCTACGCCCGGGCAAAAATAATATTAATATCGGAAAGGGAGGGAAAAGTTTCGCAGCCCGGCGTCCAGGCCAGGCATAATCATAATAATAACCAACCGAGTAGGGCGCCATTGCCATTGCCAGCTCTCTACTACAGTATATATATGTATACGATATATGTATATTGTATAGTGTGTAATATCGTGTATAATATGTACATGTATACATACCGAAACGTGTAGATGCATGTACACACTAATACATTCCTGTGGGAGAGTTCACCTCGTCTTACCTCTCGTCACACACGTATGTAATATGTACAAATGTAGAGTGCGTGTATATATATATATATATATCTGTGTGTCCATTTACGTATTACATTGTATGTACATAAGGATCGCGGTGGGAGAAATAGTTAAGCTCAGGAAAGAAAGGAGAGAGAGAAAGAGAAGGAATGACGGAGCGGATTAGATTAGCTCGGTCAGGACTTGCGGAACGTTATCGGAGATTGGTAGACAAAAAATGAGGAAGTGTAATATCAAGCTTTTCTAGTTTTGCGTATATTTGTGAATCGTACCTGCATTTTAGCCACTTTTCGTGGACGTTGAAGAGGAAATGAGAAACCTTGAACGTGTTTTATTTTTCGGTTATACTGTATTCTTTTTGTATAATTATATTTTTCTCTAGGTGCCGGAATTTTCAAACAACGCAGTTGTCATAATTTCCATCGCGGCGTATAGATATCGATCATTCTAGATCTGAAATGTTTGTGATGATGTAATACGATTTCTGAAAGCTTTTCGAGATTATAGGTCAAGTCACGAGAAATTTCGTATGTTTGTTTAGCTTTTTTACACCGTTTTTTAAGTTATTTGAAGTATTTTTTCACTGTTAGGTCATTTGGTTGAGGATTTATCTACAGAATGATGCGCCTTTTCAACGATTCTATTGAAAAACTGTATAAGAAATAAATTGTCTGTGTAAGATTTTGTTAATCTCAGAGGAAATCAGCCTCCTAGGGTAAATGTGAAAATTTGACCCCTCCGTCATCAATAAAACATTTTATCTCTTATCTCACTAAGAACAATTCTTCTAAATGAAAATTCGTATCGCGTTAAGTTTCAGAACATTTGACCACTCATTCAAGTTATCGAGTAAATTTTCTCTTGTTACAATTTGTTGAACAAAATCACGAAAAATCGAGCAATAAAAACAGGTGTGATATTTAATTATTTTGCCTCGAGCGAAGTTTATACCCTTGAAGCCAGATATATACCGAGTGAATTGCTAACGATTGCATGGATCGTCACTTCCTGAAACCATAGTCCATGAATGTAATATTGAACCTCCCAAAAGGAGAACACCGTGCGATTTGAAAAAAAAACTTTTTATGAGGTCACGCATCGACATTTTGTATTCGCTATTTGAATAACACGTTAGAAATCCAATACTGACGGTTTGATGGAGGTTTCCATTTTTCCATACAACAGACGGAACTTTGCATACAGGTAGCGTTTTACAACTCATTGGGTTTACTTAAAATCGAGATGTCGTAGAACATTTGAAGTCAATCTTCGATATTATTCAAGATTGTGTAAAACATGGTTTTTTTCCTTTGGAAAAATCAATACCTAAGATAAACTCCCTTCCGTGTGTTTGAGCAGTTCAATTGTTCAACATTTTTACTATGGCCCAGTCGAGGAAGCCGAGAGTGTATTACACATATATATACATTTTCATTCCCTCTCGTCACTTTCCGAGAGCAGAAATAATTTTTCGCCTAAATAAGTTGAATATACTTATTCAACCTGCGTATACCTATACCCGTAAGTGTCTCATTGTTTACTCGACAAATCGAAATAGGTAAATATTTCCACATACGTCGGCATCGCGCGGCCTATTTTCTCGCATCACGATAACGGGGTTGTACAAGTATAGGTGTGTACCTGTCCGATGTAGGTATGCGTGTACCTTATACCCACTTTTGCGGGGAAAGAAACGCACTTTGGTACCAACACGCGAAATTGGTCAGCTCGACGGGCATTATATGCGGGCCTCCCCAAATGGAGGCTTTTGTCTATTGGCGTCTGCGTAAGTGTGGACTTAGTTTTATCCTCTCCTTCTCTCTCACTTTCTCTCGCTTACTCTCTCGTAGGTACACCGAGCCAGAGAACGAAGTCTGCATGGGCTGTCGTCTCTCTCGCCACGCTTGACCACCCTCGGAGTCACCATCCCCCTGCAGTATTTTCATCTTGGGGTTTTTTTCGCCTTTCTTTTTGTTTTTTATCCTTCTTTTTTTTTTCTCTCTCTCTCTCCCTCTTCTTCGTCCGCTTGTTTTGGTACAGGGGGGTGAAGTTAGTGCTTGCGGCACACATCCGAGATCCTCGCGTAACTTGCAGAGCACACGTCGACGTGTGTGGGTGTATATAACCTACACAACTGTATACGCGTATAATAATATACGCCGAGTTCTCCGCCTCCCACCGAGTCTGTATATTTCATTTCATTATCATACCATTATTTTTTGCCTTAGTCATAAATTGCCTTTTTTCCTTTGCTTTATGCTTTATTCGTCCCACTTCTGCCATTAATATCGGCGATACCTTCGCCCTCCTGAAGCACAAGCAGCGGCAGCAATTCCCTCGACTCTCTCTCTCTCTCTCTCTCTCCCCCTCTCTCTTTCTCTCCTCTCTTTTTCCGGAAGTCCGGGAATTTTCGCCCAGAAACGAAAACACCCCCCCCCCCCGCCGTGAACGAAGACCTGTCCCCGTCGGGACTGTTATTAATGAAGAAAACGATGATTCGTTTTTTTCTCCTTTCTCTTTCTCCGAATTTTTTTTTTTTTTTTTTTTGCATTGTGATTGTTTCTTTTTATCACGGAAATCCCAGTGTACTATAAAAACTACTTAAATGGGATAGGGTATTTGCCAGTAATGAGAATTGATGAACGATGAAAAAAAAACGATTTCACATGCTATACGTACATATAGATTGATACGATGCATTGACGATATTTATTAGATCACCTCGACATTGTGCAGAACTGCGTGTTCGATGCAGAAAAGTTATTCTTCTTACGGTTGCATGCAGTGTTAGATAGGTAGGTCAATTTATTCAAGTTCAGCGGAGGCTTGTAAGTTGTCATAACTTTAGCCTTCGAGTATCATTTATCTTTGATTATTGTTCGATGGTACGAAAATGTGAATTTGCCGTAACTGATTGTGAGTCAAGCAATATTCTATACCGATAGCGCCGTCTTACCGACACGCGACTTTTCTCCTTCTACTTGAGCTCCATGCTGTCCGACCTTTGCGAGGCTGTGATACCTGTAATGCTTACTGAATGCGGAAGCTCAGAATCATTTCTCTCGAATTTTTCATGATTATTTAACGAGACAGGCTTGAAAATAGTATGCTGAAATTGGTTCTTCGGAATATGTTACATTTCATAACTATTCACGCGGTCATGTCTACTTGACGTGAATGAATTTAAATCGTGGTCGTCGAAGCGAAGTTTCAACTGTTCCTTTTTTGAAAAATCATCTAGCGTGATGAAAGTATAATGACCGTGGATGAAAGAAGCTTCATAATATTTATTGAATTGAAAAAAAAAAAAAAAATGAGAAAATCTATTTTCGTACAAATTTGAAACGTAAAAAAGTGAAAACGTCGTAAGATGTGAAAGTATAAAGCATAAAAATCTGGCAATACAGAAAGATGTAGAAACTCACGACGTTACAATTTGACTTCGGCAATATTCTCACTCTTTTGGTACATTTTGGAATCCTTTGAATTATATTTTGGCATTTTGGATCATTCGATATTGTGATCCTGTTGGTACGTGACCATTCTACCTTTCGATTTCCTGCCCGAACAACTTGGCCATTGTAGAGAAAAAGTGCAACGATCGCGAGGTTGAATTGAATGTGGCTGAAAAAAGGACGTACAGAGAAATGGCCGGAAAGTCGGTCTGAGCGGTTGAATATAAGTTCGAGTGTAAGTAAAACGACGTACGTGGTTAATCTCCGCCGCGCAGTGACGCGATAATCTCCAAGTACCTTCCAACCTACACAGTTGCAAATAGGGATACCTACATTATATATAGCTGGTTATACTGTGAGTATACAGCAGACGACTGCGCGGCGCCACCCGCACTCGGCATGATTAAAGTCGAACGTGAATTAAGATAAAAATGGTTGCAGAGAAAAAAAAAAAAGGGAAAAGAGGAGCAAAAACGACAGCGGAGGAATAAGAGAAGAAGAAAGAAAAGAGAGAAACGAAAACGCAGACTTATGAAAAGAGAGAGAGAGAGAGAGAGAGAGAAAAAGTGAAGTGGTAGCAATCAGCGAAATGGCGGCGCAAATAAATGAATGGAAATGGAGTCTGTCTTGTGCCGCGGTCGCACTAGCTGTGGCATAGCAAAACCGAACCCTTACCTAACCTAACCGAATGCCGAAATTGCGGCAAACCAGAGGCGAACGAATTGTCGGCGAGGATTTCTCGGCCAGGTTAGAGCACCCTGTCGTACCCATGGCGGTAGCTGCCCGCCTGACTGGCTGCCCACTCGGCATGGCTGCCAGGTTAAGGAATGGATTGCTAAGCGAACGCCACATTTGTGATTATAAGGAGGCACTCGTCCCCGCGTCTCCGTCTCCTGCATCCTGCAGGGCGGCTCTCGCGCTGCTTCCAATTCTTATATCGGAAGAAAATGAGGGAGAGAGGATGGAGAGCCACTCAGAGGAGGGTAAAAAACAAACCCTTTGCATTATATATGAAGATGCGGGAGAGAGTGAGGGACGGGTTGAAACTGCAAACGCGTTTCTCGATCTCCGTGAACAAGTGGATAAGGTATCGCGGGAGATACCTGCGGGAACTTGGAGAGTTCAGCGAATCGCAAGGATTCCCATTTATCTACCGTCTCTTCGGTCACAAGGGTCAAAACGACCGATGGTTGAATTATCGAATACTCACAACTGATTAGAGTGATTAGAAAATTATCGAATGGTTGAAATTATCAAGTGGTCAAAATTGCGAATAGTCGAATTATCGAATACGAGGAAAGCTCCGAAAGGTACGGGAAGTTGTAACTCTGAACGGTTGAATTATTAAACGGTCGCAAGCCTCTAAGAAAATGATTTTCATGATTTCCTGGAGAATTTCGGAATATCTTAACTTTTGAAAGTTTTTATCGCGGATAATTACACATCTCAATTAGAAATATTCGGGATTCCAACCGCTATGTTGAATATAAGATTTGATGCATGCTGTTAGATCTGAATGTTCACCACTTTCTCTAAATTTTGGATAAGCGAAAATTCACCAATTCCCAGTAATAAGTATGCTTGTAGAAAAAATTCCAAGTGTATTTCATATACATTAACAGTTGAGAAACTTTTTACTAATCCTTCACTGATCTCCAGTGTATATGCGCCGATATTTTTCATATAATTGGGGGTGAGTGAATTTTAAATGACTCAAATTTAGAGATTTCGGTATTTCAACAGCGCCTATCTCTTCGGCAGCCCTTACAATTCCTTCGGGAAGCGTCCTTCTACGCACTCCTCCATTTCCATGCACCATGTATTCGTATTTTTGTGCAACTTCCGGTCGATTCCAGAACCTTCGAGGGCCGGTAGCATACGCTGAGACCCTTTGTGCACCGCGGTATATATACCGAGACATCGGTACATGTGTATAATGGCGAACCGTCCAGCAATCGTGGCGTATAACAGTAGCGCCCACGGTGTTTTATAGCTTGGAGGGAATCCCTAAACTATACCTCACCCCCGGCGCAAACCCACCCGGACCCCCTGCACGACAGAAAAACCAGCCGGCTTAATGCTTCGGAAAAAATAACACACTCACACCAGTGCCGATCGTTTGCACACCTATGTCTTACAGACCCTCCAGTCCACCGGGTACTCTCTCAGCTCCTGGGGATGGACAGTCACTCCTCATTTCCTTCAACCCGCCTCGCCGTTTCCGTCCGTCTTATCTATCGCACGACATCCCCGAGTACCGACAACTAGACTTTTTCATCTAGCCAAACGGCAATTTTCTTACGTAGAAATCGGGGCTATTGAGCCTTGGAGTTCACGTACGTGCTCCGGTTGATTTGGTTTCGGAATAAAATCCACCTAGGACGGCGTTATGGCATCTTGATTTTTATACTCCGTTCACTCGTTGCTAGGTCTTTCGGATACCCGATGGCCTAGAAATTGCAGATGAGGTGCTTTTGTATTCGCAAAGGTGTGTAATTGCTTTCGAATATATTCATGGAATGAAATTCTTCGTTATACATCCTATATACAAGCTATCGGAAGTTTTCATTTTTCACAATTAAGGTAATTGCTTCATAACTGTACAAACGTGTTTGTTATTGGACTGTTAATTGAATTCGTCAAGGGTTCTTCTACAGTGCTCTAATATTCACTATAAGAATCGAATCGAAATAGATGGAAGAAGAGGTTTTATGTCAGACAAAGTTGATTCGGTACGTACTGTGAAAGCTTCTCACGTTACACACGTGTTCCGAAAGCTCGCTATAACACACATGACAATCGGAACGCAACGCGAACTTTAGTAATCAACGTGAACAAACCTACCGTAACTCGATACTGTCTTCGCCACATTGAAACGAGCAATACAGTGTTATAAATCTATTTTCAAGAACCATGACTTCGATTTCGTATATTTCCTTCAACTCGTATACCTTCCTTATTAGCATAATGAAAGTAAAATATAAGACCGAGATCATAACGAGATTCTATACTTGAAATTAAAACGCTTAGTCAGTACCCGAACATCCATTCATCAATGTCCTTTCAATAATGACCAGCACATTTAAGCCAAGAACTGATCACTGAAACGGCACGATAAAGAGTCAAGGAAACAGTTTCGACGCGAGTAAAGTCCTTGCAATAGTACATCCTACCGAAAATAACTGCCATCACAAACCTCACCTAACGCAAGATGATCGTACTAATTGCTAATTACCTTCTAATTACCGACATCCCTAATTACCAAACTCATCAGTCATGCAGAGGTAACGAGTGACTCGAGGACCAGCCAATCACAGCCCAACGACGAGTCGAGTTATTTACCCGCATACCTACCAATGTGTGTTGGTCGAACGGTGAGGAGAGGAGGCTGCCTCTGATCATACAAGGTCTTTCCCGTCGCCCATCGTCCGGTACCCGGTTCACATTGTTCAGCAGCGGGCGTGGACCTACACAGCATCTCATAGCGTAGCGTCGGATCGGACTCACCCCCTCGCCCCTCACCCCACCCCGCCTTCCCTCCCTCCCTCCACCCCAACGTCGCTTTCCCTCCCTCCCACGCTTCTCGCCCACATGTGTTTTTCCCCTGCGCGCGGGGGTGGGGCGGTCCGACCGCCATGTTGGTTCCGCCCCTCACTCGCGCAGACTCGAGTCACTCTCCAGGTTCCCTACTCTGTCCGCGAAGTTCGCGGCCTCGTTGGTGGGGGCAACGACACGTAACACGCACGTACCGAGACGCCGGGGAGATTAGTGGGGGGCCGAAACGCGCGCGCACCACTTCGAGGGGGGAAAGGGGAAGCGAAGTAACGAGAGGGGTGGAGGACTAGGGGGGGATCGCGGATCCTGCAGGATTATTTGAGAATCCGACACATGCGAAGAGAACCGCGAAGAGGTGTCGCTCCCGGGTTGGGGGTCTGACTTAATTTCTCGACCCCACCCCACCTCCCCCCCTCCTGCCACCCTTCTCCGGTGCCCCTTTCCCCCTTCTTTACCTCGCGGCATCCCCCCCCCCACCCCCCGCCCCCCCCAACGCCGATATCACACGCACACAAACACACGCGTCGCTCTCAGGGGCAACTCGACTCGACACCACGCGTTCGGAATCCACCCCCCTTTATTTCCCGGTGTTTGTGTTTTATCTCTAGCTGCTTGGTAACTCGTTCGACGATGATAGTTTTTTTTTTCCGAAGAATTCGCGGTGATAACGATCATTGAAATCGTTGTTTTCTGGTGGCTAATAGGTACGTATACGGTGCACTGTTCTTACGCCGCGTTAAGGTGAGGGTATTCCTTTCGGTAATCGAGGAATCATCGCTCGGCGCGAAGAATGCCGCATGAATATTCGAGGAACGAAGAAAAATTTCTTCGTACATCCACATTTTGGCTCATTTATTGATTTCGTGGTCCGCTGTTGGATATGGAGTCATAGTGCGACACATGGGACTCGTTCCTCATCCCCCCTCAAGACCCAGTCGCCATACCGAGGACCGGAGTGCTTAGGGTTAGGTGGGTATGAGATATACCTATATAAATGACGCCGCCGCCTTCCGAAACGCTCCAGTTGGAACGGGACAAACTGGCGTGAAGATACGCTATACCGCCGGATCGCGATGGCGATGGCGATGGCGATGGTGATGGGGACGGGGATGGGGATCGAGCGAACCCCATTAGGGCACCTAAGTGCTTTTTGCCATCGAAAATTATACGCCAAAGACGACGAATACGACGACAGAGACGCTTATACGCTGCTATACGCGCTTCCACCGCGTTCTCGCATCACCTTGCCGTAAATGATTAGAAAATATGATTCCTCGGTTGCCCCGCACACGTTCCCTTTGATACCGCGCTCTGTTTCCGATACCCGCTAGCAGTCATTCGGCACGCGTCATCGAGCTTTACGCTTCCAGAATCGACGATTCTACGTTCTATTCGCTCAATTTCTCACCCTGCGACTCTGCCTCATTGAAGCTTCGCGATAAGACTGTACAGGCAGATATTCGCACTCGTCGTGACGATGACTAACAGAGATATCGAACATATATGCGCGAAGAGATCGCTTTTGATCGTTCGATGACCTGTAAAAATCATTCAATTCTGCTTTTCGCCACTGTTTTGTATTATGTCATTATTTGCGTAGATGCTTCGACTTGTCGTTGGTGGTGTACCGTTATTTTCGAATTATTACAGGTGATTGTGGATATGCGCTGGGTAAGGTGCAACGAACTGTGTTACCACTCATCCATGAGAGAACGAGATGATGGAAGATTGTTATTGCTTCGCGCATAAAAGGCATAGCTACTGTATTTACGCAGAGAATCTCCATCCTCAGACTCAATTATGCTAATTGGTATGCACATAAATTTTCCACTCATATTTACCAGCATACATTCGGTTCTCAGTTCACGCTCCATCGCTCACACTCCAGGGACTTGGCGTTTTGTTCACCTGCGGTTCAAGGCACGATGCTCGACGAACCAGGCGCTTCTGGAATTTTTCGATACTGTAAATTATGAAATCGATGACTGGTTTTACGCTCGAGTCTCGATGCATCGAATCAACGTGGCGGACAGGAATGTCCTCGACTCTCGCCGCGAAATCATCCACGTGACTTTCACTTACGGGGGTTGGAGATGGGGCGGTTTTATTATGCAACCCTGGTGTTAAGGTTAGGGTCGCCTGATGAGTTGACTCGGAGGTCCTCCTCTGGGAAATACTCATCCGTGATCTCCCGCCCCGACCCTCCGCCTCCTCCGCCTATTTACCCCTATTCGTCCTTCGCTACACGTCGTATATAGCAAGTCTCTGGGACGTTGTATGTGGATACGCAACCGTATAAGACTGGGCGCGGCGTCACAGAAGAGGCGAACGACTTCCAAAGGGTTCGGACGATCTCTGACGGCTCACTCGCTCACCGTGAAAAACGTTCGACGTTTTGCCTCCCGCGATAATTCCCCGCACGCTGCTCCGATAGAGCTAATTACTCACGTCGAGTTCATTTCCTTCTACAATTGTTGTCCTCTCCCATTTTCGGCTGGTGACTAGGGGCAAAACTACCCTTATAGGTATATAATACTCGTTGGTATTGCACAGTCGCAGAGTTGCTCAGTCACCGTGAGTGAAGATGAAGAAGAGGCGGACGAGGAGGAGGATGAGGGGGAGGGGGAGGAGGTGGAGGAGATGGCGGTGAAGCTGGAGCGGAGGACTGAAAACGGAGACGTGGGGGAGGGTGATGGAGAGAACGGAAGACCTGCAGGGGAGGTTTATGAAAGCAAAACGAAGTTGGTACGTGCTCTGCCTATGTTCCATAGACTCCCAACGCTGCACCCTTGTCCTCCTCCTCGTCCATGATCGCGATATGCAATCTTCTCCCGGGAAGGTCCCACGGCCCCAAACTCATCTCGGAAATATTATACACGCGCGTAGGTATATATTTATTACACATATATATTTATTATTTATACGTACGTATGTATATGCATATCGTTTCTCATCGACGCCGTGCGAATGAGTGTTGATTTCGTATTTTAACGTCTGCGAATCTCACCGTGGCGATATTCGAAGACTCGATCGGCCGGCAATTGACCTGATCAAAACGAACGTTAGGCTGCACTGGTCCCAGCCAGCGGGCAGCCCCGGGAACCGGAGTGCAACCCCTCGATATAAAAACGAGCCCCAAATTTATTTCAAATACGAACTATTGATTTTTGCATGCTTGAACAGGCCGCCGCCGCCGCCGCACATGTACATTCGACGTTTTTCCAATTCCTAACGGTCTCGATTTCCCCTCGTCTTCCATCCCTCGTCGCTACGACGGAGCTACGCGCTCTCCGTTTTGCGCGTAACTTTGATACGTCCGCCGTGAACGCAGATGAAGCGGAGGAAAGAGAGTGTTTAATTAATACGGATCAATCAGTCAGCTTGACAATGGAGCAGCAGGGCAGGGGTTGAAACTCCAGGGTGCGAATTGGCTGACCGGTTGTCCAGCGGCCGATCACTCAGTGTCCGGTATGTTTTAACACCGGATTAAGCTAAACCAGACTAACTGCCGGACAGTGCTGATTAAACTGGACCGTCGGCAAACGGGATTAACAATCAGTTTTCTGTCAACGGAGGTAACGCTGCGCCGACTGAATAATTCCCGGTCAAGCGATGCCCGGATTTCAATCATCCCTCGGTCTTGTCAGTTTTAGGCGCCGCTGCGAGCGTCGAGAATGAGGAAAAAACTGTAGGCGAGGTGACCAAAAAGCTGAAAAAAAAAAACAGAAACAACAAAAGCCGGAGAAAATACGTACCTACGGACACCAATCAGTCCTGAGATGGGCAGCGTGCAAAAATACACGCGCGTATGCATGTATAATGCATGGACGCTTTCATCCGCACCCTCCGAGCTAGCGGTGTATGAATTTAGACCAGAGCTATATACGCCAGGCTCGGGGTGCCGAGGGCCGGGAAGGGTAATCCATAAGGTTGAAGGCGAGGCGAAAATCATTTTTAAAAAATGTCCGACTCGGTGCGCTCCGCGGAGATGAGGGTCCGGCCACTGGCGCGTGATCTTAAGAGTCGGGGGTTCACCGGCCCCCGATATTCCCCCGTCCCGCCGCCGGAGGCTGGGGTAGGGAACGAAACAAGTGAACGCGGCAGCGGCGACGGACCCGGCGGCGTCCTCCGTTCCTCCGTTCTCGGAGGAGAGGTTTCGTGTAAAATATGGATTTCCCTCTCCCTTTCACCCCCCCCCCCCCCCCTCCCCCGCTGCCGCTGCTCTTGTCCCGGAGTAGTCCGGGCCTCCTCGCGATTTTCCCGGCAACCGGTACCCTGTGAGACCCTCCACGCGCGCGTGTGTGTTACTCACGTGACGTCACACACGCCGCCCCCATTACCTCGGGGTGTCGAGACTCGTTTGTTAGATGGTGCTGCTGGGTGGAGGGAGAGGGGGTGGAGGGGGGTGGAGGTTTCTCCGTGAAGGATAGAAGGAGGGAAGGAGGGATTGGGGGGCGGGAAGGGGGGAGGAAGGGTACCGCTGAGGCTGAGATGGAGTTTCGCGCGGGACGCGGGGCGCCGGGGTTGATGCGAGGCTGCCGGGGGTTGGACTGTTTCGTTAGTGTTTTATTTCCCTGGAATATAAGACGCCCGAGTGTTTTGTCTTTGGAACGACGCTAGGCGTCGGCCTCGGCTTCGGATAGACGTGTTCGGGGGAGAGGGCAGCTCAACGAGAAGGAGAAGGTGGGAGAGGAGAACGAAGAAGAAGAAGAAGAAGAAGAAGAGAGTGCTGGCTGAGAGGAACGGGGCCCTCTTCGCAAGAGACACGGAACTACCCTTTCCTGGCTCCAACAGCCACTCTATGTCTGTCACCGAGTCTGGGACACATTATACCATTATAGGTAGCTACTCGTGACTTTGAATGCTACGAACGATCGTAGAATTCTTATTTTCGATTTCGAAGGAATTTGCCTTTTTTCGATGTACAGAACTGAACTTTGGACAAAATTGCAACTTTGGGAAGATTCGACGCGTCATCCTTGATACTAATCATCTTTATATCTCTTACAAATCATACAGTGTCGAAAAGTGAAAAACTCGAATTATCCATTGAGCGGCTAGCTCTGATTTTTTTTACTTTTAATTCCTATAATAGCCGCCATTAATTCATCTCTCATTTATCTTTTTACGTTTTTGGCATTGGAAAGTGAAGCGAATGATCGTATAACTGCAGACTTATTTGCTTGATAATCGCAAAACCAGAGGAACCTACGATACGTATAGTGTCCGTTTGAGCAGAGATGAGGTTGAATGCTGACCAGATGTGAATCGTGAAACGTTTTCAATTCCAGACTGCATAATACGTTAAACACATACCGCAGATCATTTCTCGAGTGCATGGCACAACGTATTACGGCAGCATTGGTTTCAATGGACTGACCATCATCCGAACAACCGCTACAATCATCGTGGAGAATCTTTTCATCGATGATCGGTCGATCAACTTACAACCTGTCCTTGAAACGATCACTAAATATCAGCATTCCGTACACTGAGAAAACTTTAATTTCGTACAGTAACTAGAAAAATTCAGCAAAACAGGTATCGTTAAAAAAACTGTTTGAATATTGTTGGAATTACGAAAAACAAGGTACGCCTAACCATTTTGCGCTATCGTTGATCCGTTCTTGATAATTGCAACGCAAAACCAGTTTTTTCGGTTCACTCTACTTTTTTAGTCAAACAATGCTTTAACGTCAATTTATTGTTGCACAAGCATTAAATTTTCGCAACAGTTACAAGAAAATATAGCAACAGTAATCACAATGAGAAAGAATAGTAACGAATACTGGACTTTCTGCTAACAGCTAGAAAACTAATATTCATTCAGTACCTGAAACTATATTTTGCAATTATGGTAAAAAATGAAAATAGTTAAGGACCGAGCGGTAACCGGAACTAAAAATTTCTCTCGGTGTAGCTGGCAGGAAGACCACGAGACGCCTGAAACGAAAGGATGCGGTAAAATCCTCGGCCGTAGGATGTGCGGCGATACATTTCGCCGTTCGGGACAACGAAGAGGAGGTACTAGAGATACGTATCTAGGTGTACAGTATATCTGCCACTGCCGTATTCGGAGAGGAGCGAGCCGGGGGGCTTGAGAGGTGGGCGAAGGTGCAGGTTATCGTCCATTACTAACAGCTACCGGGTGCCATGCCCACCTACCCGCGGTATGAACGCGCCTCTCGAGTCTGCGATCGCAGTTACTTTTAATTGGACAATTCCTCGAGATTTCCTTCCTGCGACACCGCGCTCCGGGGTATCCAGAGCCTGCAAACCAACGGCTCCTCGGAGTCGTCGCCGTTTTCGTGCCTATAATTCCTAATTCGCTGGAGAGCGGCACCGCCACTCGGATCAATGAACGGTCCGGGCCTTGCAAGCTCACTGCTGATCTCGACTCTCCACTGTCCCCGTTGAAAGAGCAGAGTGAGTATACATCTGCAGTTTTCCCAGGTACAATGAACTTGACGTCTTACCGAGACGTGGTCTGACCAATTATCATAGCCGGAATATCGAAGTTTTTTTTATTGCGACTGGCAGAAGATCGGCCAGACACTGCAGACTATTCGCCTGATCCTGATGTGGTAAAATGATTTACGTCAATAAGCCGGATAGGTCGAAACTCTGTCAATCCGAAAACGTTGCGAACTAGACAATGTCAATTCAAATATAGAGCTCACGATAATGTAACGGGAGAAACAAAATCGTGTGTAATTATCGAAAATTCGTTGTTTAGCTGGAATATATTCTTTTACGACGAGAAGCTAATTTGCGGTCAATTCGTAGATTGTTGATTGCAAATTGACAAAGTAGCGGACATTCGTGAACATCTGGTTGATACATGCACGAGTCAAGTATTGACTTGAAGTACACGTTTTTCATCAGTCTACTCCGATTACTTGACTTTACTTCCTTTCGGCGACACTTCAGAACGACGATCGCAGCCACACAACTACGCACGGATCACGATCAGTTGGTAACCATCCAGGCAAATGTGGTGCAATGTGCCACGTCCGACTTGCGAGCCGTGTGCGCGTTGCGGACTCCGTAGAAAAATCCGCCATTAAAAAATTGGAGCCGTCTTCCTGCCTCGCTTCTCCGTCTCTCTACACACGACACGAGGGTGAGTAATCCGCGAGACACCCTGCACCCTTCTTTCTTATTTTCATTCCAGGTTCTCCTCTTTTTCGCCAACCCAAGGAGCGGAGAAAGAGGGAGTAAGGAGAGATGGAAACGGAGAGCACACACACACACGCAATCGTTCCTTCCTTCTCTCGCCGTCGCCACTCGCTTCTTCCCGCGAGGACTTAGGGATATGTGGAGCCAGAAGTGGAGTGGGTACACACACGAGTCCGTGGAGAGGGAGAGAGAGAGAGCACGAACGCGGATCACATACGGCCACGTATGTGTCTCCGCTAGCTAGCTAGCTAGCTCTTGCCGCTGAGGATTGGCAGCCCTCTGATCAATATTCGATTTTTGAAATATCTCCCCACCAGTCACTTCCGCCCTCTTCCGCTGGCCTCCCTCTTCTTCAGCCAGTTCGCCAGGCAGCCCCGGTATTCCCGTGCATGCGACGGACACCTACGGACACACACGCGAGTCTACCCAAGGCTCGATGTATAGTACACTCCATTTGTATTTTTAAACTGGAATCTGTACGACTGCGCTCCCTCCACCCTCGCCCCGGCGTACCGACACCCCCATCGACCTCGTCTTCTCTTCTCGCCACCCCGAAGCTCCTGCTGCCTCTTTCAGCCCCCCTCGCCACCCTGCTTTCCATCCCCGCGTACGCAGATATCCTCTCTATGAACCTGTTTCCCCTTATGGGCAGAGTAGGTGTCGAGGCGATGTGCCGCAGGTATCGGCCAGGCCGAAAACTTGCACGGATGATGTTAAAGGCTGTCCGGAAGTTTCGAGACACCTTAAGCGCTTTTTGTGATATGGAAATTGTCAGGAGTTATACTTAAATTCTCTTTTTAAAGGCGGTTGAAGTAATTTCACGTCGTTGACATTCATTCGATTTATCAAGACGTTCTAAAGTCAAGGGAAGTCATCTAAATTCAAATTATATTGGTAATCAAGTATGTAATTTCTTCGCAGAACATGCGTCATCGAGATTTCGGCGACTCCGTGCTTCTGCTTTAAAAATATAAAAATCACGAGGAAGCACAAGTGTATTGCTTTTTTTTAATTCCAGAAAAATAAATGAAATCGTGTTAAACCAGAAGTAAGTTAACGGAACGTCGTAGTTTTACAAACGGTGACTGAAAAGGGGCAGAAAGTTGATAATCATTCTACTATTGTATTATACATACATACATGTTCCATGGGACGTTATTAATCCATTTGTAAATTGTTGAATAATTTGACAGGCGTTAAGGAATATCCATACATTATATATAAAGGGCCGCAGGACAAAAATTTTAAAAACCTTTGACTAGATTTATATCTGCTTTCTTTCACCTTTTCATATTCTGACAATTAGTACCGCACCGAAGCTTGGAGTCACCACTTTCAACTATAAGCTCATTCCGCGGTTCCATTTATTTGCAAAAATTTTAGATTCTTTTTTCGTCCGACCCTTCGTACGTAAAAACATGCAGAGCGCTGTCGCTCATTAGCAGGCGTTGATTGGCCGGAGGAAGTCGTACTCGGTTGTTTCTAGGTTCCCTTGGGCCACGCCCACCCCCGTATCTCGGCATCGTCGCCCCCGCAACATTCGGCGCCGCGACGCTTTCAAAGGCGGGAACTCCGGACTAATTACAACGCCCACCGACAAATGAAACAAGAGAGCATCGCGATCCTTCTCTCTCTCTCTCTCTCTCTCTCTCCTCTTGAGGTATATAGGTCTACAGCATGTATAGCATACGACAGAGGGTTGAACCTGCAAAATTTGACCGCCACCGATTTGTACGATGTAACCAAACGAACGTACGTTCCGCTATTAATCCGCTCCTCGAATTTGGGTCAAAATTACCGATGGTGGAATTTTTTAACTGTCGAAATTCCAAACGGTTTGCTCACTTATAACGAAGGGTTCAAACTGTTCTGATCAGTTGTGGAAAGTTTAGGTAAAAGGTATTGTGAGGGTTTGTCCTAGCGACTCTAATTGTCAGTTTGAATTTTGACCCGAAGGGCATTCACTTGGAATCAAACAAGCGTGTTCGATACCTTAACTCAGGAATTCAGGTGATTTCTATCGATTATTTCCGCATCGCGTGATTTCCGTTAACTTCCAGTTTACCATTTTATTTCCATTGATTTTCAGCGATGTCCTGTATAGCGTTCT
Source organism: Neodiprion lecontei (assembly GCF_021901455.1). Taxonomy (NCBI): domain Eukaryota; kingdom Metazoa; phylum Arthropoda; class Insecta; order Hymenoptera; family Diprionidae; genus Neodiprion; species Neodiprion lecontei. Next base: position 21,388,201 of record NC_060262.1, read on the forward strand.
ATTGAATTTCCAGTGATTTCCGAAGTAGACAAAGTTACAAGAGACAACTGCAAATAAATGTAAACCGCTTGGTAAACAGCAAGTCAACGATATCACGTAGTAATGTAAAATGAATATGACGTTCATTAATTGAAACCTTCTAATTTCTTCGAATCTGTCACGTGATTACAAGTGACTTGCAACGACTTCCAATTATTTTAGCAATCTGGATTAATTCAAGTCATTCGAGTTCAACTATTAAATTAATGGCTTCTTTGACTCAATGGCTCTTCGATTTTGACGCACACCTTGCTTCTTGGCGTGCAGGGTTGAGTAAAAGTTGACAAAAAAATTGCACATAGGCGAGAATTGGCAAAGCGATGATCGAGGAGTTTGAGACTAGAGCATAAGACTACATTTATGGTGTATACAATGTTGAGGGAGTGACGGATCGGCTGTACACAAGAGGAAGTGTCAGCACGGTCGTTTTCAAGTAAAAAGTTCCGCAAGTGACGTCATTCACAACTGTCAGAAGAGCTGCCGGACGTTTATTCGGTTTTCTTATAGACCGTATTATCTATCCAACCACAACCACAGCCAGCATGCACCACTTCGAGAATTCCCTGGATTCTTTAAGCTTTTTATGCCGCCACGCTCGGGACTGTTTTAGTTTTTTCTCTCCGTCACTCCATCCGTTTTCTTCAACTCTCCCTCTCCCTTTCCCTCTCTCTCTCTCTCTCTCTCTCTCTCTCTCTTCCTCTCTGGAGCGATCTTCTCGTTTTCGTTTTTCGGCTTATTCTTTCACTTCCACTTCCCCTTCCGCTCCACTCTCCACTTTTTCATATACCTATAGGCAAGCCTGCCCTGCCCGGGAATATCGTCGACAAAACGCCTAACGCGGATCGTACATCAAGAATTAATCTCGGTATAGTGTTCGAAATATGAAATGGACGAGGCCAGCGTCGCGACGACGTGGAAGTAGCCTGGCGGAGTTGAGAGGTCGAGAGGGGGAGAGAGAGCGAGAGAGGCCATCTAGGAACGTTCGAAATATGAAATATGAAGGCTCGATGCTACGTTGTTTTGTTTCAGGGGTGGGTGACGTCAACACGCTCGTTTGTCAACGTTTCTTCCCGGCGAAACCCTACGCCACCACGATTCCTTTTCTCCTCCTCCTCCTCCTCCTCCTCGAGCTTCTCCTACATCCACCACACACGCCCTTCGCGCAAGCAGCAGAGTCGAACCGTGGATACTCCAGAACCCACCACTAAATGGGACGAGAAGCAAAAGCTGCGAAATGAAGGAATTTGCTTTTGTTTTTTACATTTGCAATTTGAAGTTGTTCCAAACAATGTTAGGACAAGTTTGTCCGACGTTTCGCCACCGTTTTCTCAACGAGTCCTCGCACGTTCCAAGATTTCGAACTTCTTCCGTTTTCGAATAAAATAACACGAAACGATGCGAACAATGACCCACAGATGTCGCCGAGCACTCGGCTCTCCCATTAAACGAAACACTCAAGACTACAGCGTTCCAGACTTTGCTACATTCAACTTGTTCATCAATTGCAATTACACTTCAACTTTGATTAGACAATTATGAGATGATCTTACAATTACGTGGGTTAAATTAAAGCTTGATTCAATCGCACCGAATTTTGGTATATTTTTTTAACTTTCCTTTCAGCGCACTTTATTCGCCACGACGGCGCGATTCAAGCGCGGAGAACACAGCTGCGGATGGGTATTGGATTTAATTAAGTATAAAATTAAACCGGGGGAGTGTAATTGCGTGATTAGCCAGCTCGACAATCCAATCAACGTATTGCCCAAGTGCCCAATCAAATGCTCTTGAACCCACAACTGCCCAATTTGCATCGAATCTCCATTCCATCCGTCCCTCTCTTCCTCCCGATCCACCGCACCCACCGGCTGATATCGCGGGCAAATTCAGACTTCAACGCCTCTGGATTAAACCGCATTTTGCACTAATTTGCAGCATGCGCATCAGGTGAATGAACACGCGTATCACGTGCCTACAAAACGTCATTCCTTTTTATCTTCCATCTGAAATACATCGCCACATTGTGAAGATTTTTTATCACTCATTTTCATTGCTTCGAAAATATACGTTATTCTCAAATATTGCGACAAGAATTACCAAAGTAAAAACTCGTCGTGCAAACTTATATATAATTCTCAGAAGCACGGAACAGATCTTTTAATCTACCTTTTCGGTTCTTTTCTCTCTCTCTCTCTCTCTCTCTCTCTCTCTCTCTCTCTCTCTTACTCCCCCCTCTTTCCTTCGTCGTAAATATATTATGAGCTGGAAGAATATACAATGTATTACACTACATGTATACCTATGTATGTACGTATGTATGTTTACATGTACATGCGCGTACATTGCCGTTGCGAAAAGTTAATCTTGTGTCGTTGGCTGTTGCGGCGGTGCAGGGAGCTGCCTCCTGTTTTCCCTGGTACTAATTTATTTAAGCCCAGAAACGGACGAGGGAGGCTCCAGTATTATATCTGTATATATATATATATACATACATACATTATATACAGGCTATACCGAGAAGGTAATTTTTTTTCAAGTTATTAAGACCAACTATACTCTGAAGCCGCGCAGATTTACTCGAAGCTCGACTCGCGGCTGCTGCAGCGGGTGTTGCATCGAAAGGCCAGGAAGAATGGAATAAAAAAAAAAAAAAAAAGAAAAAACTACAGTTGAGCAAAGTTGTACCGAGAGTTTTCCGTGAAACTCATCACTTAATGACAGCGTAGCGAATACTTGGCGATACAAAATGTAGCTCGGGTTGCCTATCTTCCGGCGTCGAGCACCGAGTTTCACAGAAAACTTCCTTTTTAAGGTATTTTAATTGTTACGACTCGGCGTAAGATCAGGATTATTGAAAGCTGAAATTCAGAGTGGGTAACCTGCGGGCGCATTTGATAATTCTCCTTCCTCTCACATCACCCTGTACACGTGAATTATACTTATTCACGTTACACCTGAGGCAGGGAACCTTCGTTAGCCGCACATAGACGCGCACACATGACTGTTTCGCATATTATCAGGGCTGCCGAGCGGTGGCAGCAATTTTGAATTCAAATTTCAGACAGCAATCAAATTAACGAACAAAAGAGCAACGAGCGTTTGATCCATCGAGGCTCGGCGTCATATTGTGCCTCAGCCAAAGTGGCGTGGGGGATGGGCAACAGCTCGCCAATTATGAATAATTCCAAATTCAAATTCGCTTAATCCTTCCACTGTTCGGTATATAGTTTCGGGCTCTATGCACGAAATCGTTAGTATATAGATATACGCACACCCTCCAACCGAGATGGATTCATAGGACCTTTCGCAGCATCGTCTCCCACGCTTAATAAGCTATACGCATATGTACCATAATGTATATCTATACAATAAAATATAGACTGCACCCAATTTCCATTATCTACACCGCAACTGTATATCTTTACACGCTCATCATGCCGGTCGTAGAGTTCGGATTTTAGGCGGAATTAGTCCATCGGGAACAGATGCGTATGCACGAAATTTAAATTTATTCTCTAAACGAAAGGACGAGAGGAGAAGAGGAGAGAGAGAGAGTGAGAGGGGGGGGGGGGGGAAGGATCAGCGTGGTTTTAGGCGCACCGGCGTCACCTGCTACCCGGGCTGGCAAAACTGTCTCTTCCGGTTTCTTTCCATACGTACACTTTGTTTTTCCCTCGTCCCTTCTTCTTACTTTTATTTATTCAATTTTCCTTTTTTTTTTTTTTACACTTTTTATATTCGCCCCCTTTTTCATTCATTCTTTGTTTCTTTATCCCCTTTGTGCCGTACCTGCTGCCTGCACCTTAATATAGCTTGGCCCGAATTCCTGCTTCTCTCTCTCTCTCTCTCTCTCTCTCTTTCTATCCTGGTCTCGTAAAAACACGAGGAGCTATTTGGCTAATCAAATTCTAACTCGATTAGCCGGTCGGTAAAGGTCGTATAATTTTTTATGACTGCAGCAACATATGCGAATGCACGTTGTGTACAAGGTATACTCGTACATACTTGATACACTATCGTTAATGTTGCTGGTGTAACCGTCACTGACTGCTACACAACAATTAGAAACCTGCGCCCACGAACAATGTTCGATTTTTAGGGTGACCGGCTTTTTTGTGTAAAAACCTAACTTTCACAAATGGAGAAAATGAAGATTCGGACGGTTGTTATACAGGTTGTCTCATTATAATCGATCCAGTCAAATATCTCGAAGACCAAAAGTGTGATTGAAAAATGTTTCCCACAAAAGTTTTAAGGTTCGAAGGGGGAAAGGAGATGACAGTGTCAAATTTTCCGTATTTGGACCTGCCAAAGTCAGATGAAGGTCGACTTGGTTTTTCTTTTTAATCAGACGGTATATTTTTTTCAGTGGCATCCGAAAGGGTATCAAATTTTGCATAATTTTATAACTTAAGTAATTTCTTTAATTTGTATTTTCAATTTTTGAGTTTAATTGTTTAGTCAAATTTTATTCGTAAACCGTATTTACGATAGCAAATTATCGAATTATCAACGCGTGTCGAGCTATTCCGAGAGCTGTACTACTATTCACAGTCGAACAATTTCAAATAAGAGCTTAACGGTGTATTGAAGCGCGTGGAAATGTTTTCGAAAATTCATTCGAATGATTTATAAACGTACGTAATTTGCTATCGTAAATACAGCTTAGGAGTAACGTTTTATTTTCAAAGTTTCCGATAAAATAGACAAACATCCGTTTAAAAGTAGTTGGAGTAGGAAGATTTTGAATTCATAAAACGCAAACTGACAAATTTTCAATATCAAATAATCCATAAAATTAAAGATGACACTTGAAAAACATATGAATATTTAGAACAAAAAGGTAAAAGGGAGCCACAGCGGGAACGTTCACGTCGTGGTCGGAAAATACAGACACTCTCTACTTTTTTCCCCATTTGAACCTTACAACTTTTCACTGAAACATTTTTCACTCACACTTTTCGTTTTCGAGATATTCGACTGAATCGATTGAAATGAGACATCCTGTATATAGAGGAAATTTCCAACAAGTAAGCACTCCGTCGTTTGCTAGAGTTGAATAAGCTTGCGCCATGATCGGAGATCGTTTGATTGTCAGACTGACCAACCATCTGAAATTTGAAATTTATATACATGACAGTTCGCCCAACGAGAGTCGAGTCGAACTGTCAAAATTTTTTAGATCAGATACATCGTGGCGCACTGTCGTGTATAAATTTCAAATTTCAGACGGTTGGTAGACCTGATCAGAAGCCGATCTTTGATTAATGCGCATGTGCACTAAACTCTGGCAGACGACGGAATGTTTGTTCAGTAAATATTCACTCTGTATATACAATTCAATTGCAGGCATTCGTATTTCTTTACGACAACAGATTCATCGTTTGATGTTCATAACTGACAAAAGATAAAGGCAATCAAAATTGATCATGAAGCTCCTTCCAAGTGTGATATACGTGTTTTTACCGTTTTCTTTTCTCTTTGTTTTTTACAGAAAAATTGACGAAAAGATACTTGGATACAAGAAGATATGTGTGGAAAGAACTCTCGCAAAAATTACGTAAATAGAACTGAGAAAACAAAAACAAATCTTGTCAAGCAAAGTCTGCTCAAGTATATATAACATACGTATGGCCGATCTTGCCAATTATACGTAACTGATTGGGTGCCGATATTTCGATTTGTCTGTAACGTTAATGTGTTAATGATGGTATTAGAAAATGTTAAAATGCCCTTAATTTCAAAAATCAAGGCTTAACGTGGTTTACGAGTAACACTTGAATTCATTTTTTCATGAAATTGTTGCCTTTATATTCTCACAGGAATTACTGCTATTGAAAGAATATTTCAACGATCGTATTTTTCGTTTAAAAAATTCTGATCTTTTTAATTATGACATACTATTTTTCGTAAAGAAAATCAGTTTTTATGGCTTCCACAGACAACAAAACTATTTTCTTGACTCAATAAAAAAGTTTGAAATTTTCCCTTAATGATCCCAAACTTTAAAAGTGGGATTACCATGCGACAGCGTCAAAAAAAAAAAAAAAAAACAATGTTCTAGTTCAGGGAAGGCTGATAAATTTTTTTGTTCTTCAACTATTATAGAAAACCTGTATAAAAATAAACCTCATACTTCAAGAGATCACGCTTCATCGCACAAGACAACAGGTGTAATTAGTACCAAAGACCCGAATGCAAAAAAATGTCATATTAGAATTAATCAAAGTATTTGTAGCGAGCCGTCAGGCCTGGAGGTTTTAAATTTTGAGTAAATTTAGATCTCGGTGCGTCTCGTACCATATCAAAAGTGCAGCTAACTCCAAATTTTTGCACCCATACTGCTTTACCTCTAATTAGCGAAATCGCCATCTCGTCGGCCTGTGATTAGGAATCTGCGAACTACCGGAAAATAAACGGGGAGCAAGGAAAGCAGGATACGAAAATGTCTACAACTAAGAACAGCGATCCCGGAGGGAATGGGGGTGGGGTGGGGGGAAGGTGACGGTGGTATTTACCATCACCAAGTCAAATATCGTACGTCGGCGTGCAGCGGCGAAGGCGAGGCGCGCCGCGGCAGCGAATTCTAATCTTAAATTCAAATTAAGAACGAGTCTACAAATTTAAACAATAAACGATCAGATTCTCTGCAACCCGATTCGAAATTCAAACACAGACGTAGAGACGCGCATTCACCATTTCTCGGTAGTCGCTTGAGCTTCGCGGTTTCTGTGCAGCAGAACAATGGAAACGGCCGCAGCGATGGATATACTCACACTAGCGAATACGCGTAACGCTACGTCTACGCGTGTAAACCGTTCGCAAACTTTCCGGGGTATAGGATAGGATAGGATAGGATAGGATAGTATAGGATAGGATGGGGTGTGATGGGATAGGCCGATCCGGCAAGCAAAGAAGCTGCCGGAGCTGATCTTTGCCGTCGAGCAAACAAAACCCACCATCGTACTTCGGTATAACCAATCCGCCGATCCTTCTTGCGAGAGCTCGTGTCAGGAGAGTTCTTTCTTTCTACGTCATTTTGTTTAATCTTCGTTTTTTCTGGCGTTGTCTGTTCCGTTTCTTTTCTATGTATGCGGATCTCTGAACGGCGCGGAGTTGTACGTCGGTAGGTACTATAAAGTTATTATTTTTGGTCAATTTGACGTTTCATGTTCCTTGTAAATTTTGAATTTCGCACTTTTTTTTTGTATATAGTAAATTCTACGTGGTTTGAATGCAAATTATCAATATGCAATTTATACAATGTATACTTTGAGAGAGAGAGAAAAATTAATCCTATGATATGAGGAAATTGACGACATGTTTAATTGAGGACGATTCATGTGATGTGGAAATTGAAATGACGCGAGGAAATAAATGATTCTTCGGTGTTACGGTCAAAGTTGAAATTTAATTTCTGCGAGATGATTCTATAATTTTGAAACCCTCTATTCAAATCTAAACTTTAACAATCGTAAAACAGAATCATAATGTAAGGAAATTTAAAAAACCAAACCAAATTAGCAAGAAATGAGAAAAAAATTAAAATATATGAAGTGATAAAACACAGGTAACTTGTATTGGATTCATTTCTATCCAATATCGATTCACTTCCATCTTTAATTCTTACGTATCGTGGCATAAATTCGTCCTTGCTCGTTTCATGTAGGCAAGAAAAGGAAGAAAAAAAGGAAAGGAAACATCAGCTAGTCCCAATACCCTTGGGTACGATGTAAGAAAAAGATAAAAAGAAAAAGAGAAAGAAAGAGGAAAAGCAGACCTAAAATCGAATTCCCGAACGAACCCAACCGCCGTCAAGCTCTTTGTGAATTCGAAGCAAGACGTTTGAATATTGGGTGGCGGAGACTAGGGTGAGGCCTTAAAGCGCGTTGGGGGGGACCTTTTGAAAAATTAAGAAGCTCCTAATTCCGGTCAACGTAACGTCGGCGAATAACCGCGACGCGACGTCAGAGCCCCCCCTTTAAGAATGAGAAACGGCTGCGTGTGGGGAGAAGGAGACGCGGAGGGTTGCAGCGGAAAAAAAGCTCGACTGCCGGTTTAGGTTGACAGAAGAAATGGAAAGAGATGAGGGGCTGAAGGAAAGAGAAGGGAAGAGAAGAAGCGATCGAACGGCGGATTGAATCTCGTTCTTGAATCCGATTTCGCCGAACAAACAAGCCGCATGGACCGATCCGCGGAGATCGGGTGGAAAGTTCCGAGTCGTGCGTGAATTAGCATGAAAGGCGAGTGGAATAAGCGCAATTCGAACAGACGGAAATCACGTGGAACTGGAAGGTGAAAATTAAATGAAAAGGGGTGGATAAACGAAAGAAATGGAAGGGCAATAAAAACGGCGTGAAAGAGATGAAAACAAGCTGAAATTGAACATAAAGAAAGAGCAGAAAAAAAAACTGGGTCCAATATTAGATCTTACGTTCCTCCTTCTAAAAAAGACGCGTCACACCGAATCCCGAAATATCGCCGACTTGAAACAGCTTTCCTGTTTTAAAATTTCCCTCATTTTCACACAAGCTATGCGCGCTTATTGTTGGCCGGAATAATTTAGATTTGCAGAATTTTTATTAAATTTTGGTACTGCAATTTTAAATGATATTACTGACAATTGATAACTTTCAGAACGATGTACACTACCGATACATTCAGATACGTACAAAACTTCTAAGTGATGTGATATGAAAAATTAGCCAAGTTTTCAATGCTTTTTGCAAGAATTTTTGATGCAGAGGAAATTAATAGAAGAGTTGTTGGATTACGCGATAGGTCAACGGAATGAATGTATACGAGTGTAGGCAGTGTTGAATTTTGTGGCAATAAAAATATCAATGATGTTGTTTTACAAAAATATTTGAAAACACTTTGAATCCGCTAAATTTTCCTCCATGTTAATTAGAATTGAGATTGTATTCTGTGATTATGCTGATCATTTTTTTACTTATAAAGGTTTATGTAACGGCACAAGATTTTTATTCTAGAAGTTGCTAATAATTTTTCACATTGTGAAATTTGTACAGTTGATGAAGCAGGAGAAACATTCTTTATGAATCGCATTATATTATATTGTGAAGATATGTGTTCTTTGACATTGAAAAAGTGATAATTTTCAGTCAAATCTGCATTTACAATGATAATAAATAACTCTCGAAGCGAAACAAAAGGTAATATTGAATATTACGTTTTTATGATGCGTTACGAAGCTACTTAGGTACTCAACGTGATAACATATTATTGTTAAAAACCAATCAGCCGGCGGAGAATTATAAGCAAAACGAAGTCTTGTCGAACGTCATATGTAAAAGCAAATGATGAAAAAGGAGATATAGAAACAAAATGAACGACAAGAAAAACTTGAGGTTCTAAATTAGGAACACAGTGCAAAAGTTGTAGCAAAAAAAATTATTATCGTATTTAATTTATGTCTGCAAAAATTTGCGCTTCCATACATAGAAATTATGTACGTTATAAATTATCATACGTTAATAATTTACAAATCACCTTTGATGAGGTCAAATAAAATATGAGAACAGCAGGCAAATAAATTTTTTCATATCAAAAATAATTTACATAAATTGATTATAAATAAAATGAGTTTATTTCAAAATTGCGTATTTGTATAATTTACTGTTTTAGGGTAAAAGTGGAAAATCAGAAATGAACTTACACTACTCCAGAACAATTTAAATATCTCGCACTCGATGTCCGATAAGCTAAAATTAACTTTAGCACGGGTCAGTGCGCCTGAAACTACGCAGCCCGAGTCACACAGCGTGACGAAGCTTGTAGCTATCGTAGATTCACATGCAAGTAGACTGTATATGTATATCATGCCATACGAATGCAACTGCAAACTGGAATGAAAATAAGTAAAAGAAAATTTCACATCTCTGAAATTGTACGCTTAAAAGGATGTCAAGAAAAAATTTATTTCACCAGAACAGCTCAATGAATTTGGGAGAGCACGTTTTGTGAATTGAAATGTTTATATTCACTCATACAGTGAGTTTATCTAAAATGAAATTGATCTCATCGAAGAAAACAAATTTTATTGAAATCAATTGTTTATCCGCTAATCGAAGACTATTGAGGTTTATATTTTCTTCGATTTGAGGTCGGTCGGCCAAAAATTGACACTCTTCGTCAATTTTATAATGAGATAATCCTTACACATCGAATATTGATCAATTTGTATTACGTTTGCAGGCTACGAAAATTTCTTCAGAAATACCAAAAAGAAAAAATTACAAAGTACTGAAATTATAAACAAAAGTTTAGATATCGATACTGCATTCCAAGTTGCTTCAAAATGGTCAAAAGCCTCTTAAATTTTGTTAATTTCACTCTATGATGGCTGAATTTATTTAAAAGACTATTTTCTATAAATTTATCGCAACATTTCTTCATTATCACGTTGGTATCGTTGAATGTTTAATTTTACAACGATCCACCATATTGATTGGGATCAACAAATGGCTATATCGAGTTGACTACCAGGAAAGAAAATATCAGTTTCACTAAATTTGTAGAAAATAGTCTTCTGGATAAAATGAGCCATTTCAAAGTGAAATATAAAGAATTCTCCTGATTTTTTTAACCATTTTGTGGCGATTTAAAACGAAGTATAGATAAGTAAGCTTATTTTATGATTCCAGTATGTTCTCTTTCCCCCATCTGTGACAAGATCCCTGTAACTTGAGAACATGATAATTTAACAAATACTTAATGTACGACCATCTCGTAATGAAATTCGGTTGAAATTATTCATTTTTGGCTAACCAATATAGTTTTATCTAGTTTTGTAGGTGGGACTCTTGTGAAATTTTGATGATACCGAGCCTTTCGTGTTGAAAGGACTGAAAAAGTTGCAATCAAAAATTTCTTCCAACACGATTTATATTACGATCGTATGTATCCTAACAACAATTCAATCCTCTGCCATGAAAATATACGCGCAAAATATTTTTGGTATTACCACGCGGGAAACTTTCTGCTAAAAGTTTCGTTCACATTCATTTTCATCACATAAAATTGAATTGCTTTTATCAGGTTACACGTTGCCACAACCTAAATTCTGTTAAAAGGAACATTCGTTTACGTCTTTTTCATTCATCGCAAAAACCAAAAACTTAATATTATCAAAATTTCACCGGAGTAGCACCTTAACGTTAGGGTAAGAAATGGAATGAATGAGACGCTCAATTGCCGTTTCTCCTTTCTGTCGGTTTTTTTCCTTCGTCTTTTCATTCGTTGTTCTTCGGCGTAGGCCTTGCAGTGTTCCGGTTTTCTGAAAATCGTGTTGAATCAAGGCGCGGGTTAACGGTTGCGACAGGGGCGAGGAGCTCGCGGTAGGCAGCACGAAGAAGGCAGAATCAGAGGATCCCGTAGCGAGGTGTAGGACGTGATCGAGATCTCGTAGCTAGACAAACAACTGCTGCACCGCTCGGAAATTTGTACATTTAAATTCAGCCAGCGTTTCCGGAGTCAACTTCTTAGCCACAGTCAGTCAGTCAGTTAGTTAGTTACCTATCCCGGCTCACGCTTGACTTTTGCCGCTTTCCCTCTCCACCGGCCATTCATAAAATTTTCTAACACGCGCGGACATTGTACTCATAATCCATTTGAATACATGACTTTTCGAAATTCCCGCTCAAATCACCTCCACGGCAATTTCAAATGCACTTAATTTGCGTGGGAATTTCAATAAACGAAATTAACCTGAACTGATAAAAAAGTAAAAGTTGATGAATTCACCCTTTGTAGAAAACATGTTTATTCTATTTCGAGGAACGTAATTGCAACAACAATTCCCTATTTTCACCTGTAAATATCAGCGATTTTGGTTATTTTTTGGTATCTTATTTCTTTTTTTTTTTTTTTAATGTTTCTCACCGGATGTACTCACTTCATTAAAGAAAACCACGCCGTTACTGCGGGTTGATTTGTAACTATTTCATGTACACGAACGTATGTTAGGCTTGTTTTGTACGGCGATGAAGAGAGATAAGAATTAGAAACGTACGATGAATTTTAATTTCATGGTAATGTTGTGAATGTTATTGTTATTTCGGAGTATAATCGGAGAAATTAGAGGCGTGTAAGGCTCGATACGAGTTATAGTTTTATGCTAGCGAATATGCACCGGCCATCGTATGCAGGATACCTGCGTTATATCGACTACACGATAAACTTGTCTCGCTAATCGCTGCACGCAGTGCTAATTACCGACTAGATATCGCACGCTAATTACACAGGCTCGCTTCGTCGTGGCGCCTGGATTCTTGTTCCTGCCTATAACAGCTGAGTTTCACTCGCAGCTAAAAGGTACATTAGAACCGCACCTTCTGTGTAACCTAATGTACGTACATCCATACATGTAGGTACACCAAGCATCGATATCTAGGTCGATCGTTACACTCCTTTGAAATAGTAAAACGCAATCGAGGTAGAGAGACAAGCGTGTAATTAAACCGTGAAATTACATCGAAAACAAAACGGTTATCCCCTGACTCTCATTTTGTGCAATTCGTTACTACATTTTTCTCGCTCTATAAACGACTTCGATAATGATTTTCTTTCATCAAGTTCTTACATTACTTAATTTCTTTTTTTCATAGATCGAATTCGTTTCACAGGTACAAGTGTTTGTAATCGTGAATATAAATACAGTAAATACGTAGTTGAAACTGATTTAACTTCAAATTTCTAACATATGCAAGTGAGCAAAAAATATTACAAGAATGACCGGGACGAACAGAGGTGAAAATTCTTAATAGCATACTTTGTCCAAAAGTGAAAATAATCAGTTTCTATAACTAATTATTACTTTTTATAGTCAGCATAATATCTATCTTCCGTTTTAACGATGAACATTTATGCTCTGTGCAATTCTTCGTCCAATTATGACAATGAACATTCACAGGTCGTTGCGACAGAGCGCAAAGTATAAAAATGTGATTATAATTGCAGCTAGATCTATGTATCCAAATATGTATTATTACTGTACGAAAAATAGATATGGTAAGTTAAAGTATTTTGAAAAAAATCTGGCAACCAAATTTGTCCATCACAATCACAATTGAATAATTGATTGACTATTTTGATCCTTATTTTACGATTTTTCATCGAAACGCAGCACGGAGTAGAATAATATGAACAAATTGTGTGAAAGTTTCGGTGAAAAGTATCGGTTTTTTTCGCCTCGCACGTTGTACTCGAGTGTCCGAGAAGCTTCATGGACGGCGGTATCTGGTGGCGTAGCTTGCGGCGACCATAGAGATGGCCTAATGAATTTAAATATTTGAATTACAAGAGTTTCATTTCGTCCCATTCATGCGCACCACGCCAGGTCGAGTCCTCGAGTTCTCCATTTCTCCTCCCGCAGAGTCCTCCGGTTCTCGGGACGTGCCGCAATCTGTCGGTGTGATCTGAGAAGACAGAAGAAGAAGGAGAAGAGTCTTGTCCTCGAGAAAGACGCAGCTCGGAATATAGCCTCCCAGGTGCCACCCCCGAGAGAAGAGAGGTAAAACGAGAAAGAGAGAGAGAGAGAGAGAGATGGAGTGAACAGGAATTAAAGAAATAAAAACAAGAAAGCGGTTGCATCAGAGAAAGAGGGAAAGAACGAAAGGAGCACGTTCAGTGCCGGAACAATCCGTCATCTCGAGATTTCGTAAACCTGAATTTTACCGGCGTTATACATTCGTCCGCCCTCTAAGCCGGTGTTGGTATAGCCGCATAACGTGTATAATAACTTTCGAGCGTTGTGTAGCACCACCAGCAGCAGCCCACTTGAGGCAAATTGTCCAGAGCTTCGGAGGCCAACGGAAATTAAGATTAAATGACGGATAAACGAGAGCGTCGTCGTTAAGAAGAAACGTTATATCTTACACGCGTGTATCATACCTGAGTCGGTACAGCCGCGATGGGCAGCGACGCACGTGGGACTCGTGGTTATGATATTCTGGGTGTCTCGTCGTTACAGGAACCATGGAATCACGCGGTATCCGCGTGCGGAAAAGAGTTCGAAAATCACTTCCAATTTTGGTCCAGATGCATAAAAATTCAGTACAGCAACTTTCTAAAACTTTTCTGAGGAGGCACTTGAAATATGCTGGCCTCACATTGAAGTGAGACCACACCATTACTTATTTAATTTTTCGGATACAGCTTATCGCGGTAACATTTTCACAAAAAAACGTCACGCCCATGGTTTGGGAATCGTGCAATCAGCGCGCAATGTTAACACTCCCATGACCATCGGCTCACATTAGCGGGTGCAACGGGCAAAACCGTTTCGAATAAAATTCATATCGGTGGGTAGATGACGGATAATGACGTACCACGAAACTCCTGGTTCTGTTCCTCTGAGTGTATTGTCATTATAGAAACCGTAAAACCACGGAAATGTCTGCGTCGAATCACACAGTATCTGCTGGAAGGGAACTGAAGAATCTCTTGCGATTGAAGTGCACTTCATCAATATTCAGTACTGGTCTTCTGACAATTTTTTTAATCCATCAGTCGAATGGCCTGGCTTCACGTTGAAACGAGACCACACACCTTCTCGTACGGTTATTTCAACCAAAACGTGACTCACGTAGTTGCAGGGAATCGTACAATCAGCGCGGAACCTAAACATTCGCGTAATCATCGGCTCACATTAGGGACAACGGGGTACTTTGTGTAGTTAAAACCGTTTCGAATAAGATAATGGTTGCAGGCACGTATTTGAGGCGATAAACATGTCGGCGACCAGAGGAAATAGTCACTTTTCCCGGTATGCGCGGGACGCATACCTCAGACTTTGTGTAACGTACATGCCTTGTACCTGCACCTCATTATACCCTGGATACAGGCATGTGTGTTCCTAACGTGTAGAATGTTTATCCGAATAACAGGTGCTAAGTTTATGGGCTTAATTGTTGACATGGATAGAATGGGCCGGTTCCTGATCACCACTGTCGCCACTGCTGTGTCCCCAAATATACCGGAAGAAGGAATTTTGTTAACCCGTAGGAACGCGGCGGCGTGGCAGGTGGTCGGAAACGAAAAGGCATCGTCAGGGTTACACCGGGACGATACCGAAGCGCACTCGCAATATATCTCATGGCTTGTGTTGCCGGTATCTTATGGGTAATTAATTCACTGCCCCAGCGAATGTCAGGTCTTGGAGTCGGTGCATAAAGTACCCAACCACTTGAAATTCCCGCACCTTATGATAGCTCCATTCGTTTTCAGTGTGCGCGTTAAATGCGTGTTCCTCGTGCAACTCAAAGTATGCAGGCACTCTCACGCTTATCAATTATACGAGTGAAACTTCAGCGGAATACAGCCGTGATTCTTAGGTTCCATATCAAGCGACTATACTGTAATCATCCGAAATTAAATAGATCGCGTTGAGCTATAAACAAACAATTGTTATCGCCCACGTTCAAGGGAGTTGAGCTTCTTTTGGAAAATACACTGACGGTAAAAGATAGCGTCTAGATTCTTAATCTTGTTTTGTAGTTTGACTGCCCCGTCTCGACCTTGTATTAAGGTTGAGGCCAATTGTCACCAATACTTTTCTTCCAGACCATGATTGAGCAACGTTCAATGCTGGTGAAATAACGAACTGATTTTCATTCGTTACCGAGCAGCCACATTGTGGTTTTACATATTTCACATTGTTTGTCATTCAGACTCTCGTTGTTACCTGTGCGAATGTTTTGCAACAGAATAGAGCAGTTTACGTAACGAGACATTGGATTGGTAGATGAAACTGTTGTAAAAGATCGGACAGCCTGGCTCACAGAGATCGGCTGTTACAGCCAGCACCTCGCGCAATGTAGCGACGTGTGTGCCGGGCTGCAAACGGTCCCTTTTCCTTTCCCTTCCTTCCCTTGCCATCCAGTCGTCGCGTCGCGCGGTTTGAAATGAAATAGCGTTAGATCGAATCAGGCTGATTTGAATTAGAACAATGGCCGTCG
The DNA here is from genome assembly GCF_021901455.1 of Neodiprion lecontei. NCBI lineage: Eukaryota > Metazoa > Arthropoda > Insecta > Hymenoptera > Diprionidae > Neodiprion > Neodiprion lecontei. The sequence goes on from NC_060262.1 coordinate 21,404,220, forward strand.
AGTGGCTGGTGCCCCGCAGCTCGTGTTGGTGGCGTTGGTGTCTCTCGTGGCCAGTATGTATAACATATCTCCAACGGTGTCTGGAGTCATGGTTGTGCGTCGATCGGATCGGGCCGACTGGAGGCTGCGGCCGGAGGAACGGCGAGGAGCGGTCGGTCCTTCGAGTTCGGAGATTAATGACCCGAAAATTCAAAAATCGAACGCGGTGGGGAGCCCCACACCTTTTTATCCCTTTTTCACCCGAGTAGGTACCGACCCGTCGAGCGCCTAGCTCGAGCCGAGAAAATCCACTCGAACACTGACGACGACCATTCCCTATGCTAACAACGCGAGTCCTATTATACGCGCACTCAGGACGCTGATCGATAGGCTTTTGTTTCAACTATAAATTCACCCTCGAATCATCATCAGCCATACCGGCTAGGTACTCCAACTACGGACAGGGCGAGAGAGTGATCTCTGACGCTGGTATTATCTATACTCGTTGTCACTCCTTCCAGTCACACGCGGGGCAACTTGATCTGAGAAGCGAGAGTTACTCCGGAGATCTAGAATTACGACGAGCGTTAGCTGCAACGGTGCATTCCTTCGAAGCATGATGATGACGGGTCAGAAAAGATTTGGATATCTTGGAAATGTCAGGTTTCAGCATCGTTTATAGACTATAGTGCATACGAATTGCTTCGCAGTTACGTGAATCCCCAAACTTTTGGAATTCGAAAACCCAAACGTACCAAATCCTTGGTGCAATCGCTTTTTACTCCTTAAAGCACACGAAACGTCACTAGTGGAAATAGCCAGGGAATTGATAAAAAGCACGTCATCTTGGGTACTTTTCCGTTTGAGAAGTTTAAAGCGATTCGATACACTTCAATACATCAAGCTAACCAACCAGAGTACCGTATCTTGTGAATGGCATTGTTCCAGCTTCAACGTTGCACTGCAGAAAATGTATCGTTATGACTTGTCTGGTAGGAATTAGTACATATAGAACCATTTTTATAGACTCATACTCACTCTACCGTCGTAGAAATGGATACTTTGTGTGCAGAAAAGACGCATGAAAAAAAGCTTAAAGCATGCTCGCTTTGTACAATTATATGTTTGTATAACGCGAACATATTTTACGCGTTTTTTCATGCATACTTTCCGTACGCGAAGTACGCGTTTTTACGATAGTAGAGTGAGTCTGGGAATGCGCATGCGCGGTCTATTCAAAAAGGCGAACTCGGTCTTTTCAGGCCTTTAACTCCCAGAACTTAAAATTGGTATTTTCTGTACTGCGCGCACGCGCTGTTGCAAACAAATCTGACATTACTCGACTCCGACACCAATTTCATGCTTCGTGACAAAACGCGTTACATAAAAAATCGTGTGCAGCAAGGAAGCAACGTTCTTCTCGCCTCGCGTACTTGCAATATTCGTCTTCGGTTCACCTACGACTCATATTCCGAACTCACGCTCGTCAGGACGACGAGACCGAGTCCGCCACCTCGTTACAAAATACACCATTTCCCGATAAACGAATCCGATCAATGAGAAAATCAGGTGTGAAAGGTGGACCGTCGTTCCAGCGAAAAACCCTAGTAGCCGAGTGGGATCGAAAGCGAAAGTTCGCGGCAGTCCGGCAGGTTGTTCATACGGGGCGTAACGCGGGGCAGAGTGTCGAAGGTACTGTGTAAGGTGCGAGTTGAACGGAGCGTACATAACATGTGCGAAGCGGAAGTAGCGAGTTTGTAACGCTTAATGAGTTGACAGAGTTGATAATTGATAACACTTCGGTACCCCTTGTTTCGGAATTATAGAGATCCGGGCCGAGATAGCCGGCCTGGCCTACGAGCATAAACTCCCAAAGGCCGACGGGAAGCGGCGCGCGCGCGCCTCAACCCACCGACGACGAGTAGAGTCGGCTGCGTGACGCGCGGCTCACAATCAGATACCATCACTCTTTGTTTCCGTTTCACCCTCGCCGATCCTCCTCCCCCTTCTGGCCCCTTTCTGCCCCCACCGGCACAACCCGACCCGGCCCGGCGGCCAGCTTGCGCACCGGCCTATTCCTCGGTTATGCTAATGTCCCGCCGATTCTTGTTCCTTTAATCGCTCTCCGGGCCCTGTGCTCAAGCGTCTGGAACGCTAATTTCAATTTATTCCTTATTGCGCGACTCGCACCGGGACCCGTCCCCAACGAACACCTCAAATATTCACGGAGCCAGGCGACACGGGTCAAGCTCACATTGTAAAAGCTTCTCCATTACGGATTCCCAATTGCTTGAACTTCTTGGGTCGTTTTATTGGCCTGAAATATGGAGGGCGTAATATGTGGATTCCGTTTGGTAGACATCGTTCAATTTAGGTTGCAATTGATTATGTTGGAAGTTTGATGAGCGATTGAGGAAGTTTCAATGATACGATCTCATTTATTGAAAGCAGAACGGATACATCATTTCAGAATAATAGTGAAGTAGCTACGAATTTCTGACGATCTGATCTGGTATAAATTGAGCAATGGGAAATTCATTGAATCAAACCACACGTCAAAAGGCGCACATTTTTAACCAAGGAAATAACCGTAAGACTTTCAAAAATATTCATTATCAAGCGGCCAGATAGTTTCCTTGTAAGTGTATACTGTGAAAAATTACTAATGAAGAACAATTTTTGCGCTCAATCCCGAAATTTAACATCAAGTTGACACCAAATTATAGTCTATAGACATACACAAGATATTTCTTTTTTTTTGTTTTAGAGATTAGACCGTCAAATCACCGAGCATGTTTGGTTTGACCGTTCACATCGGATTAGGCCAGACGTCGTGATAGTCGTAAGCCAAGTTAGAGTGTCAATTGGCTATCGAAATCAACAACTTCCTGGTAGCTGGAAAGCACCGTGGCAAGTGATGAAAAGACCAAGTATCCAGACGCACGGTATGTATTACATTCCACTCAATACTCTAGTTTTCTGTCCTTGAAGCAGGTACACTTTGATTATCGATCCGATAAAAGTGTTCGAAAATCGCTGCGTAAATTCCGCGGTCGAATAACGTCGCGGAGAGGAGCGGATAGCACAGGCAGGCAGGCGGATAGCGTGCATAATTAGAGCCGGCTGAATGTGAGTTAGGCAAATTATACAACGCAAGCCGGCGTATAATTCCCCGTTCCAGATAGCGAAGAGATCGCGTATTTCTTGAGCGAGTGACAGGCGACAGTTCGTCTTCGTCGAGATGGTCGTCACTGCGGACTCGCTAAGACTCCTCCTCCGAGTGTATAAGAGGGCTACTCCGAGGAGACGAGACGAGTGGAGATATAAGACACAGGCTAAGTATCTCGAGAAGCACGGTCCGGTCGCTCGCTCGCTCGCTGGGAATATTAAAATCGTCTGGAAACAGAAATGAATATTTGAAACTCGATATTCTTATCCCCGCTTCCCCCCGCATACGCGACACAATCTTCTTCTCAGCTCGGCTCCCGTCCTCGACGATGGTCCTCACGCTTTTTACGTCTCCGTTTTATCTCGCGCTCTTGACAAAAAATCCTTCTTCGTTCCGTTTCTGCAGCGTGTTGTCTCGACGCAGTCACGGCTTGGAATCGAGCGAGAATATTCCCATTCAATGATTACCATAAAATTATTTTCGCTCCTTCTCTTGCTTATTCTTATTCTTCTTCTTCGTTCTCGTCGTTCGCTGTCTTTGTCACCTCCGCATTCATCTGATCTAGATAACGATGGCATAAGTACGGACTTGGACAATTCTCGAAGAAAAAGTATGTTTGCGGTATGGAAATTGTATCCTCGGCCCCATCACGGTCAAGCTTAGGCTTCGCACACTACAATCAAACTCAAAATGTGTTTCACTGTGTCTGGCCCAAGGGCGTGAATTGAGTGAATTTATTCATCGTTCGCTCGTAACTATACGGCGATATCTGTCGTCGTTCAGAAATGCGCAACATTATAACAACGTGGCTCGTTCGCAGACTGCGGGCATTATACCTACACCCCGTGCTTATCTGGCAGGGTCCGGAAAAAGATCGGCTCACATTCCTCGGCTGTTTACCCATCCAGACGTTCGCCGATGCACGACGAGGTCTTAAAAGCCCTCTTTATACCGATATAATCCGCGCGTCCTGATGCACTTACATTATATTATTCATACCGACGATGTTGGAAGGTGCAGAGCATGTGTATCCAATCCCGCGGCAAGTAGCTTGCGCAGTCGAGTTTTTAGCTCAATTTTTTTTTTTTCCTCAATACTTCTCTGCTGGTTTCACGCTTTACGATCATCCGTGCAGATATCGATCGCGAATCAGATCATTACCACATTACTATAACGAGCATCATGGGAAAAGATGTATTTATAAAACTTCAGACTTCAGGGCACAGGCTGTGGACTGTGAAATACGGATTTTTAAACTCACAATATAGACTTAAAATTTTGGATAGATCTTCATGATTTTATTAGGAAATTAAGACTATCCTGGACTTTGGATATCCACTTGTGCGGTACTGTCGATTTTCGATACCACAGTTTAAAATGTGGAACATTAGGACTTTGGAATTTGGATCGTGAATTTTGTATTACTACTGTAAACACTATTTTTTTTTTTTTCCTACAGAGTTCAGAGTTCAATCCTTGGACTTTTGTATCTTGTTAAATTTGAAACTTCATTGAGGAACCTAGACTATCTTGAAACTTGAAATTTCTCATACTTGATTCCAATCCACCACTCTGCACTTGGTATTTACCACTTCGGTATTTCGCATCTGGATTTTCAACCTTTGGCTCTGGGATCCGCAGAAATATCTGCGGGCTGAGATATTTCAAGTTGGAGCAGCCAAGACGAAGGTTTGAGTTTATCCTGAATCCTGGAGACGGTCTATCTTCATTTCCGTCCTCGCCTTCGCCGGCTTACTCGCGAGAGCATCTCGTCTCATAATCGCGTATAGAGAGATTATATCTTCGTGCTAACCGCGAGCTGCTCGCGTTGCCGCTTCTGCTTCTGCTTCAGCTTCTGCTTCTGTTTCTTGATGCTTACCTATAATATTTGTGCTTATACTACGCGGTGCCGCGTTCTCGTATTACCACTGCGGGAGACTTTTATGTGCACAATAAGATACGAACACAAATGTGCACACGATTCGTTTTTATACCGTGCAGTATCAAATTTTGACCTCACTACTGCACCACCGGATCAACGCCTTGTGGAGACATGTGTTTCCATTTTTTCCCCCAAGAATGGCTGAAGCCGTATTCAAAAAAAAAAAAAAAAATTTCGCGAACTTTACAGAGCAGAAATCAATGAGAGAGCTAAAATACTATGTTTGGAAACTAATTGTCAGTAAAATGCTAGCACATTAAATGATCTGTTTGTGCTCCAAATAGTTTGTTTATATTTTCAAAAAGGGCATACGACAACTCTAAAGGTTCTGAAGATTATGGCAAATTTGAAATACTCGTGAATCAAGCGTAGTACACCGAAATTCTAAGAAGTTATTCAATATCTACGAAACTTGGTATCCAACCGTATCCTCCTGCCACTATCGAATTTAAACATAATCATACAAGAATTTGTTCGGATGTTTGAAACATCAGACTGAAATGAAATTTTCACCGGGCTGAACTAGATCCTTACAGACTGGGAAATGACCTCTGATACCAACTCGTACGAGTCACAATAAAGTTCGCTTTCTACAATCGCGATACTTGATAATTTTACGCAGGAACGTTAGTAGATTTGAGAGGTTGGATTATATACTTCAAGACAATCGAGCCGTTACGCGTGAATGAAATGTTAAAAAAAAGAGAATAAACCAGTTGAAGAAATCTCCAGCAATGTTATTCACAGCAAGAAACAAGATTCGCTTCGATTGCATAATCATTCATTCACGTTCACTATAATTGACACAACGGACATTACTGAAGATTTTTCGCTCTATTTCTAACTTCAATTTCGTACCCGTAGATCCTTGTAAAAAAATTTCTCCCTTACAAGAAGAAAAAAAATAAAATAAAGAAGAAATCGTATTTACAGACTCACTTCCGTGACTATCACGAATTCTGCAAAAAAGGGTTGTAGGTAGGCGCCCCTCGGGCCTCGTAATTTGCGCATCGTCGACTAGATTCCGCTAGACGGTGAACGAGGAAGGCCGCTTATCGCACGTCGGGATCACCTTGGCGAACGGGTCGCGCGACCGTTTTCTACGAACAACCTCTTCACCTCAAGTATTACAATGGCACACCGCGCACTTCCGAAGGCCTATGCATCGGTCGTCGAATACGTGACATCACAGCTACGTTCTGATAGACGATTTAAATTTTCGAATATCTCAAACGGCGAGGCCTCGACGGTCCTCTCCTTCCTTTCCGCGCCATGGGTTCCCCGCCTATCTGTGTAAGATTTTTGTCAAATCAGACATTACGCGTTACATGCCTTACGGTACGTGTTTGTGACACGTAAAAATTTATGCAACTTAGGTTATATACGGAATACACGCGAGTATAATATGTGTATCGGAAGAGCAGCGAAGCTGACCGTCCGTAGCACGAACGCTTTGTCTCCGTTCTCTCTCCCTCCCTCTCTCTCTCTCTCTCTCTGTGCTTCACTCTTTTGTTTTTTCTTGTTTATTATTCCCAGTATAAAGACACACACACACACACATACGTTGCGCAGACCCGCTGGACGAGGAATGATTTTGAAATATTTGTCGCCGGGCATAAATTTCGAGGCGGCGGCGGTGGAGACGCGCATACTTAAATATGGACCGAACGCTAGCTGCAGCAGCGGCAGCAACAGCAGGAGCAACAGCTCTTCGGTTTCTCGCTCGTACCTTCTGGCTTATTTACCTTTATTTTTTTATCCACCATTTTTTTTGCCCCCATCTCTTTTGATTCCTTCTTATTTTCGGGTCTCGACCTCCATTGTCTCACCAACGCTAATAAACTATACGCCGGCCGCTGAAGCCCACCCCGCGACCCGCATTACCATTGTTATTATCATCTCTGACAATGAGATATACTCGTGTGCCAACTGCGAGGAGATTCTTTTCCGATACACCTTAAATTTCGTTATGGAATTCGATATTCCGTCGGTCCGATTATGGCATTGCATACGATTTTACGTTGTACCGAACGAAAATCGCGAAACTTAACAGGCTGAGCGTCCATTCCGCAAGCGCGAGTTTTGACGTCTTGCGCATGGCGAGTTTTTCAGAAAAAGCAGTGCTCAAACAGTCGATTTAGTGATTCGGGAATGTTTGATAAACTTTTATTGTCAACTGACTGATAACTGACGGCTGCTACGTGTCACCGTAACCGCATAATTTTCATTCGCCATTTGACTCACGAGAGTTTGACATCTCTTGCCTCGTTTCGAGGAAGTTGGCTGCCCTGCCTTGCAGAAGAAAACATTACCGTGGCACGATCTTTCTGCCGAATTGAATTCAATTATTTTTCGTACGAGCAGTCGGTCACTCCGTCCGTTAAGACTGACCGTTTTTTCTCGGTGTGTAATTTATAATGTCCGATCTCAGAAAAAATTGGTTAATTGCCATAATTTATCGAGGAAACGTCAATGCTCTAGCAATTCTGTAAACAAATAAAGCTGCATACAAATGATGCAACGATTTCCTACGGTATAGCCGAATGAATTCCGGGATCCTGAAATCACTTACAGGTATAAAATATGTAGGATACGTCTGGATTCGAAATTTCCCTATCCAATGAGATCACCTTCGAATTACTTGTCACCTTAGACGAAAATTTTTTATTCATTCTTGCGAGGTGACTCAACTACTATAAAACAGCTGATAGACGATACCGCAGTCGGAATCAAACTCATTTCTTATGCATACTGTACACAGCATTGAAAATGTTCCAGTATGTATTTAAGAGTATTAACTGTAGTACACGGTATATGTACATATGGAAGGTTTAAAGTCCGTATAAAAATTTTTACAGGTTTTATTTGAAATGAGTAAAATTTACACAAACTTTTTGCCAAGAGTCAAGTAAGTAATTACCGTAAGCTCTCTTCTTATTTAACAAAAAGTGCAGTCTGCAATAATCCCGAATCACGAATCATGCGCCTTTACTCAATATTCATTCAGGTGCGAGGTTCGATGGCGGTGAAGATTGAATTTGCCTTATTTTGATCCAGGTACAATAACCAGTCGTTTTTCAGGCTTCTCCTACAGCGCCGAGATGAAAGGTGCACGTAATCATCGGTCAACGGTCGCGTCTATATGTAACATGTATGTTGTGAGATTCGCCAAGTGCAAAACGGACCCGTGTCCAATTGCAAAAATTATATACCCACAAATGTAGCCGGTCGTACAATACGCGCGTATTCATTCGAAACGGGGTCATCGTCACAGGGATGATCCTCCCGACTACATGTGCTTACATATGTCATACCTACCTTTTACATGAATTATCAACAATTCGCACTGAAAAAAATTGCATTTGTTATAATAACTAGAAAAATTTGGTAAAACAGGTAACGTGAAAAAAAAACTGTTTGAATATTGGTGGATTTACGAAAAAATAATCTACGCGGTTTCTTATATTAGTAAAAAATTTTCTCGCTGCAGTAAATTGAGGTAACTGTATGAGAAATATTATGTATTTTTAAAACAAAAGGAAATGAAAATTTTAAGTAATTTTATGCAAAATTCGTGTCATTCTAAGTTATGTCCATTTTAGTCAAAGAAATGGAATCATTGGATGGAAAAAAATGTTTGAACCTTGTCAATTTGTGAAAAAGTGATGCCAGCTTTCATTTCTACACGCTTGAACTGATACTCGACAATGTTGAACCGCATGACTCAAAGCTACTGCATATATTCAATTCAAGTCGTAATCCGGTCGAGATCTTTGTCGAAGGAGACCGCGAACGAATGTGAATAACACTGTGTTATAATGGGGATAACGAGAGAAGGAGGGAGAGAGGGAGGAAGATAGGGGACTCGTTACAGAGAGCCTGTCAACTAGACTTAAATTCGCCTAATCACCCTGGCAAATGTGACAATATTCGACGCCCCATTCACCCTTTATCAGCTCGCATACGTGATTCGCGATTTATTTCGAAACAAATGACTAACGACGCGCCGCTGCGTTACGACAAAAAGATAAAGAGAGAGAGAGAGAGAGAGTGAGAGAGTTGCAAGGGCTGATTGGTTGAATTAAGCAGACACGCTGCAGTGATAAACCGACTCGGAGACAATTATCGGTGGGATATGAATGAGCCCAAATTGGGTCGATGCTCCTCAGGCGTGCTTTGCCTCGATTCGTGACCCCGACAGGATTTCGCCATCCTTCTTGCCTGTAGGATCTCGCAACCCCTTCGACACGCATATTCGAGGGGCGTTGAATTATTCTGGACCCAGTGCGCGATGAAAATTCAACTATCAAAATAACCTCGCTTTGTTTTATTTCGTCGATCTTTTAATGTCTTCTTCCATTGTAGGAAAATAAATTATAGACGTATTAACAGAAATCCATTCCAGCTACTAATTTTCACGAGGCCGACAAGAATTGTGTCAATTTTCGTAAATAATCATCCTTCGAAAATTTGACAACTGTAACGAAACTGAAAAGTTACTGGCAGGTACCACATTTTTTTCCAGTACCGATAATATTTAAACCGTTATTGCAACGATGCCGATATTCAACTAGAATTTCGTAGTAACTATAGCAAATGAAAATTTTTACAGTTTGTGGACGACAAATGATTCGAAATGTAACTTCGCAGAGATAAAGTTGCTAGTTTTTTTTTTTTTTTTTTTTTTAATCCCTTAATTTTCTCGGCGAATATTCACAGGCCTCGATATCTTGCTCTTCACGCTCTAATACCGGATCTGAAAATTCTCTTCCCCTGCGGGCATTTGTACCCTTAACGGCGGTTCGCTTCGCCCCAGTTCCCCGGGTGGGTATACATTAGTAACTTTAATTGACGTGGAAATCGCGATGCTCTGAGCGATATGATCCCGAGCTGCTTGCACCGCATGCCGAGGGGCTGGATTATACCGGACGCAAGGGGTTAGCCTGTTTATACTTACACTTGTACTTGCACTATTATACTTTTACACGGTAGTGAATTCCCTCCGTCCCAGCCAATTCTCGTCCCACAAGCAAAGCGCGTTATTCTCATCGCGATTCAGCCGACTCTCGTGCTCGGTGAAAGGGGTAATCAGCCTAACGAGCGAATCTAGAACACGTACATATCTTGCGCTCGGTATCTGGGAATCATCTTGATCCCTTGAGTCGTGACGCGGGGTTGGAGTAATTTTCAACAGTTCGTTGAACAATTATACTATGTGACAGCAATACTCATCGCGCACAAAAAAATCCTCAAGAATTTAGCTGCGAGTGAGGAGAGCTTGTTGATTACTGACACTCGAAATATGACAGCGAATGGTTTAAAAGTGACGAATATTTATGCGAAATTTCTTTCGACGTTGTTCGATTGAAATTTGATTTTCCGGTCGTAGAAAAAACTTGGGATTTTAAGAGAAATGATAACATTCGTACCGTTCCTGATTCGTGATGGTTGGTTTTTTCCCGTGCCTCCCGCATTCTAATTTCTATCTTCATTTTCTTATTTCCTTCTCTGTCCTTGGGTCAATATTAACATTGAATTTATCCGTCAGCGAAGAGGAGAGTCGAGAAGTAGATAACAAATCCACATTCCGTAAACGTTGAGCATCCAGAGAGGTAGGCATCTCTTTTTCCGCGCTCATTTTACGTACACACCCAGCGAGCAGCTCGAATGGAAAGAAAAGGAGCGTCGTTTTTAGACAAAAGAGGTGAACGTGAGGTACGAGGGTGAGCAGCCCGGGTCTCCGCGGGTCGTCCTGGTTGGTTTGGGGGCTTTAAGGGTGGCGCGAGGGGAGGATGACGAGTCTCGGGTTGACGTTTCATTCCGGGCTACTCCCGCGCCATGCATACTAACTAGCAACCATGCTTCGCGACTCTGCGATATACGCTGTACGCGTATACACACGCGTAACGGTGGTGCAACCACCCCGAACACGCATCAGTCCTGTTCTCTTGGGTGAAGAGGGAGGCAGGCCGCGCTCTCTCGGGGGTAGAGAAATAAAAATGCAGAAGAATCGTAAAAGCAATCTCAACCTGCGCTGGTTCGCCAGACGAAACACTGACTATACCCAATATCGTTGACAACTGGTTACAGGCATCTCCGAGTTATGCTAGCTCAACTGCTCAACCCGCGCCCCAACTTTTTAATGATCACCGAAAAATTTCTTGCGTGTATAACTACTTACACCAATATACTGCTGGCAAAAAAATGGTGGTTCTTATCAATTTTGTTACGGGACAGTCGTTATACGTTGAGTATTCAACGAATTATCGTATTCGAAAGCGACGAAGATCTCTGTGATAATACGAAACTAGAAGACACTGGAATCGTGAAGAAACACTTTATTTCAAATCGCTGCAAAACTCTTGAAAATTTTTTAGGTTCGTTCAGTTTCAATCTGTTGTGGAACACTTTATTTTTAAAACCATTTTCCACGGATTCACGAATTGACACTTTTTTTTTATCACTTCCGCATCTTTGGATATTACATTTTTTGACTATGGCAATATTGTATTGCTCGTGGAAGAAAATCAAATCTGTTTAACTCACTTTGCGGATAATAATTTTCTGCGTAAAATGTACCACCGTAAAGTAAAATCGAACAAATCTGCTAAATTAGTCACAATTTTGAAGCAATTCCAGAAAGTCACTAAAAAATATTTTTCTCAATAATCAATTCGAGAATACTGAGAAAAAACGTGACACCATGATTACAATACTTCATGTTTACTTACATTTTACAGAGTGATTACGAGAGAGTAATTGGACTTTAATTTCGTGATTTCTCATGATCATTGTGATTTCAAATGATTTCTCGTTATTAGAAAGAGATTTTTGGGAATCTTAAACGATTTCTCACGACTACCAATGCTTACTAATACAGAATTTTATTACACTATAACTGATTTCAGTATGATTTCGAAATCATTTCGAATGATGTTGACACCCTAATCACTTGACTGGAAGACCCCTGAGTCGATGCATTAATAATTTGTTGGCCCTTACGAATGTCAGTACATTGTTGTGAAATTTAATGTTCAACGATTTGAACTTGATAAAAGAAAGTGGCCAAGCGAACTTGTAGAAAGTAGTTTTCTGAATAAAACGAGCTACCGTAAAGTGAAATCGAACGATTTTGAAGTAAATTGGAACGAAATATCGATACCTAGGCTCTTTGTCATCACTCCAGTATTTTCTATTTTTCTATTTTTAAACAGGTCTTCGCAGCTTACGAGTATAATAATTTCATGAATATTTAATGTACGAGTATTTCGCAATAAAACTGATGAAAAGCATCGGCTTTCGACTGTCCTCGACTTCACATCGCTGAACACGCTTGTAGCAATGTTCACTTCCCTCCACTGAAAAATCTGCTCTCCCGGTGATTCGGTCAAAGCACCGAAACACCCCGAAGTGTCGTTGTACTTTTTCTCCAGCCAGCTGCGGTGCAATCATTCCGGGTTCCAGGATCGCGATTTCCCGCATCTTTCTCTCCCAGCGTGCCGAGGTGTGGATGGGTGACGTATCGTGGAAGAATGAGGCACGAGAGGCGAAGGTGGAGGTCGGACTGGTATAATAATACGTAAAATTGTGGGGAGGCTATCGCGTGGCTTAGAGACATTCGGTGAGTGGATGTATAACCACCCACTAACTCAGCGCATGTAACCTCCGATGCAGCGGGGGTGGGTTTCTCGGCGGTGGCGATAGTGGTGACTGGCCCCAGCAATTACATGGAAATAAAAGGGAATAAAACCTGTTCTAGGTTTGGTAAAAACGACGAGAGGCTAGACAAACGAAATCGTCGTAGATCCATACCCGGAGATAGTTGCCTAGGGTAATAGGAAACCGTTTAAAAATAGAACGCCATCGCGACGCTGCCGTTACAAAACACACAGGCAAAATCCAGAGTGCTCGTATCTTCGTCGCGACGCTTCATACGCCCCAACAACTCCCGGAACCTGCTTCACTCGCGTTTCTATTCTTCTATTTCGCAGTGAATGCAATGTTGTGGATCAGAAATTGGGTGAATAAAGTGCGACTGTATACCGCGGATTTCAGTATTCAATTGCGACCTTCGTCATTGATGTCAAAATTGTTATGGTTTCAAAGGTTGCATCTGACGATGAACTAATGGAACGATTGCTTCCTCCTGTTCGGAAAAAGAGAAGGAAAAATATATGGGATTATATGGTGGAAAACTGACGCAGAATTTGAGATGGATTCTTCGGTTTTTGTTTCGACTTCACATTGGTCGGATGGGACAAGCTTCTTTTTACAATATGCCAAAAACAAAAAACTATATTGAGAAAAAAGGTATCAGATTTACAGAAATAACGTTAGTTGTAAGTCGTGCAGCTTTTATAGAATCTTACCTCTTTAAATAATTGTAAGCCTTATTTTACCCTGTGAGGTTTTTCGTTCGACTTAATTGAGTGAATTTCCTCCGATCCGGCCCTAGAAACAACGAATTAATTCCGGACTGCCGATGAAATACTTATATCAGGGAAAAAATCACGAAGGGTCTAGTCGAACAAGCGTGTATAAATTACTCCAGAATGTTGTTATTCCAATAACTCAAAAACCAAATGTCCGATAAAATACACAATTTCGTCAACTCTAAGCTAAGGAATGCTGCGTCAATCGAGACCAAAATCATCAAAATCAGTTGCTTCACTCTCGAGATATCGTCATTTTTTTCTGATGATAATCAAGTAACTCGAAAATTCCCGGACCAATGATTTTTAAAATTTAATCAGTTTTCAGTCAAGAAAGGCCACGTTGATTAAGACCAAAATCATCCAAATCCGTTGATTCGTTCCCGAGATATCTTCTAATGTAAAACTGAACAGATTTCTGCGTTGATTAATTCAGCACTTTTCATATTATTTGAAAAACTAAATTCCAAACAAAAAGATAAAAAATTATTATATCTTGAGGACAGATGATTGGATCTGAATGAAAATTATTACCACATGTTTTCTTTTTAACCGCTGATCGCGAATATAGGGTCATATTTGCATAATTTAAATTTGACGTATTTTATATGCTGAACAAAAAAAAAAACATTTGGATTACGATGAAAATTGGTACTCGAAGATTTTTTGGATCGCTAATTACGAATTTGACATCGATCTTCAAAACTCCGAATAAGATAATGACAACATCATTGACGTGTAATTTCAGCTCGGAACGAGTTTGAAAAAACGAGAAGTTGAAAGGCAAGCTGTTTCTAAAACAAAAGGAGTAAAAAGTTAAGAAAAAAAAAAAAAACAAGAACCTACGCGCGTAGAATTGAAATTTTCGACCGATACGAAAGCTTCTCACGAGGCGAGCTGCAACAATCGTAATAACTAATTGCGATTGTTGCTACGGGCATGCGATTATCCTGACAACGGTTGTGACAATGCAGGTTAGACGAGAGAGGAGGACGATGATAATCGAGGAGGCGAGTGAGCATGTAGGATGAAGAATGACAATCTCGCAGGGCAATTTGAATATGAATCCGAGTGCGAACAATGCGATCGGCGGTCTATTAGCTCCTCGGCGTGCCGTATCACCCCTTGATCGAGGGATCCGCGTATACGTGCTCCCAGCATCCCGTGAATCGGCCGCTGGAGAACCGTTTCGAGTCCGTTTCGTCTCCGCCCGGCAGGCCGTTAGTTTGTTAACTAGCCGAGCGGGTGGCAGTCACGTACTTCGGTGCCCGGCGTTTCAATGCGGAACTCTCATCAGAATCGAGGCTCGCTACGTTTAACTCGATAATTAAACCGGCATCCCCCCGCAGCCCGGAAAACGCGGCGAAACGAAGAGGAACAACGTTGAGCCGCATTCGAGCCGAGCCGGCGAACGGCAACGGAAACGGAGGGCGACGACAGCGATCCGAATTTGCATTCACAGATTTCATATTGATTTCCATCGGGCTATTATTATACATGTATACAGATGCATCGCTCCGGGTTTGCAGCCGTGGAATACGAGCCGATACTCCATGGCAAACGGAAATTTGACTATATGCGCATAGTTTTAACTCGATAACTCCAGCCGATATATCCTCTGCAGCACCCAGTTGTCCTATGCAGTTTGAATTATGAGCGTTATACGTATATCTAACGCAACGCCCCGCTTTTTTTTTTAAATTTTTTCATCCTTCGATCCAGAAATTTTTGTCACGTGTTTTTCATTAGGATATGTTTTAAGTCTATTTTATTGGAATGAAAATTTTTCTCGCCTGCAACATCACTAACATTTTTCTATACAATTTTGGACGTTTATTGTTCAGATTCGTTGTTAAAAATATAATACACGTCAGGGTCATGTACTTTTTAACAAAGCGCACAGAAAGAAAAAAAAATTGAGAAAGTGAAACTGAAATCTCAATGTTATATATAATTTTAACTTAACGTTTTTTAATGTAACGTAAATTTTAGTCGTATTACTTGCAATTCCTTTCAATTGTGAACAATAATTTATATATTATGACGATTGATGTATATAAATCTGATATCCTAAGTTGAAATTGATCTGTTCAACAGTATCAATTTAATTTTTTGCTTCCAATTGTATTCGTCCCAAATTTCAAAAAGTAATCTGAGCAGTTTTCAGCAGCACTTGGACGATACGTTTTTGATTGAGTTTTAATCGATAAACCAAAAGATGCTCAATATTTGAGAAATTTCATGCGATTGACAATTTTTTATAGAGGATACACGTGATCTCTATAGATTCCAGATTTTCATGATTTTTTTTATCAATTCAATTAACGATAAAACGTAAGAATGTAGAAGGTATGAGAAATTTTTTTAAGATCCTACTCATCGTTCTTCATAAGTTTTGACGTGCACAGGATGGACGAATTTTTCTTTTTAGACGAAGCCTTCCACTTTGAGTCGATTAAGAATAAACCAATAAAATAAGTCGTAACTGAAACGAACAGATATGCTATCGAAAAGCAGGTATTACAAACTTGTGCCCACTATACTTAAAAAAAAATTTGTAATCCCATCTACAGAAACTGGAAAAAAAAATATTTTTCTTTCGCCATTATTCGCCTTACATTAGCCGTTACGTACGCCCTGTAAAGATTTTCGATTTCTTCACGCACAACTGTTGCGATAACGAATAGATTAATTGCGGATGAACGGGAAGCTCGAGTTAATGAGAATCCAAGAGACTTGGGTGGATATAATACAAGCGGGAAATCGGGCCGATTAAACTGAACGGAAAGCCGGTTAACGCCGAAGAAAGTCACGGGTGTAGAGGGAGGAACGAGGGTGTATCGCTTAGCGGTGTGCACCATCTTCTTGTAGCGGGTGGCTCCGAGTCCGCGGTGCAGGGCTGAAGAAATTAATGTAGCGAGAATCGTTCCAATTAAAAATCCAATTAAAGAAACCAGGGTCGGAGGCGTCGTCGTGCGTATATAATATATATATATATATATATATATAAGAGCCGGCGCGTCTACGCGACGACGCTAAGATTTAAATAAGAACTCATCAAATCGAAATCACTTCCGCCCGATAAAGCTACCGTTCATTTGTTAACTGCTACGCTGGCTTCCCTTCCCCTCCTTCGCTTTTCTCTCTCGGTTCCCCTCGTTCTAGTTGTACTTTTACTTTTTTCTTTTTCTTTCATTTTTTCCCTTCCACTTTCTTATTCCGTCATTAATTCCCCTCCAAGAAGAGTGTTAGTTTTATCGCTCGTCATTTTTTTAAGTGCAAATGAGTTCTCACTCTCCCCCCTCCCCCAAACCGCCCGCCTTTCTGTCACTCTCGCCCACCCTGCCGTTTCATTTTCAAACTTCTCTCTCCCTCCCGCGTCGAGGGAGACTCTTTTATTTCTTTAATTTAAAAATCCTATACATCTAGGTATGTATATATATGTACGATTTCGCGCCTTCCCCCAGCCAACTCTGCTCTCTCAGGATTAAAATCCAGCCCTCCGCCTCGTCAAAATCTCGCGACGTTTTCATCCGGGCTCTGCATGTACGGAGTCGAGACTAATTGCACGATAATTTTCTAAGATTTTCCATTTTTCGTTAATCTTCAATCTAACAATTTTCATGACTTGTTTCTACAGCTCTGTGGAAATAAGACGAGGGAAACATTTCTTTAGCGTAGGTAACAAATAACCTGTTTCATTATGGATGCTCGATACATCGAATCGAATTTTTTTTTCTTTCTCGATAAAGAAAAAAAAAAAATTTGAGCAGATGTAACGGAATATTGTTTTTTTCGTTCGCAACATTCGAATATTTTACATAGAGGGGAAAAAAAAGTTGCATTAGCCTGCGATGTGCGAAAAAATCGGGTTTCTTGTTACCGAAATCTAAACAAAAAGAATAAAGAACTAAATGTGAAACGAGGCAGAAGTGAGGGAGCTGACCTCGCTTCCACGTTGTTAGTCTGTAAAAAAAATCTAATAAATATCTAATGGCAAACGTAAACGCAGGGTAGATCGTCAAGGGCGTAGAATCAACAAATACACTTGGCTGAAATATGTATGTATCGATCGGGGAAAACAGCACTTGCCCACCAACTATATACGTAGTCTTATTACAAAGCTCGTTGCTCATTATTGTTCGCTGGTTAAAAAGGTTTTTTTCATTTCCTTCGTCGCTCTGAAAAAAAAAATTACGAACCAGAAATATTACAATATTATTCATTCATCGCTCATACTTGAGGCAAAAATGAACAATTTCCAAGCCATTGCGAGGGAACTTTTATACCCTGTATGAAAACGTGAAGCTAGTTTTAATTTCGTGGCTTATCATAGGTATATCTACACAGCGTTCCCGTATCTGGATGATCTGTAAGCAACTAGTTTGTAGTACAATTAGGCATATTTGTACCCATGTAAAGTATGTAACAGATCAAAATTACACGTCAGAAAGGAAATTAAAATTCCAAGCGGAAACGCTCGCGTGTATGTACAACGTGTATTTGTTTCAAGGATTGGGGAAAGACGGAGAAGGCGAGAGCGAGAAGCCAGAGGGAGGGATGAGGGGAATAGGAAGCAAAAGGCGTTGCGGCGTCGTGACGGCGTGTCCATCCGTCCGTCCCGTGAGGCCGTGAGTCCGTTGGTCTGTCCGATCATTAAACAATATAATTGCCTGCATCCTGCGAGCCAGCAGCTCGGTCCCCCCTCGTCTCCTGCAGCGATACTCGAGCCTTCCCCTGGGATTTCACGTTCCGTATTACCGCGGTGTGAGAATCCGGGGTTATAGAATAGAGAGGAAAAAAAAGTCTAAAGAGTAGGGCAAGATGAAGATCGGAAGCCGGAGAAGGGGGGATTGATAAATAAAAATAACAAATCCGGGTAGGTATGTGTAATGTACCTATAGCTGTGTAATACTACAGTGCCAGGTGATGATGGGCATGCAACCCGGGTTAAGGTGATGGCCTAGAGGATGTAATGTTCTACAAAACGAAACGCGCGGGCGGCCACCGTTTGCGGCTATGACTAAATTATTCCTAATCGAAATACTACCTATGTGGTTGCTACACGTAAACCTCGTCTCTGTATAACTATAAGAGCGTTTTTCTTGCAGCTTGGTTATATTATACACACAAAAATCAAGCTGTGTGCTTGATACGCTGTGAACGGTTTATTGTATGATATATTTTAACCGTAATATCTTCAGGAAGATAGAGAATAAGAAGAATAAGATGAGGAACAGTTCAATGCGCTCGAACGGTATTTCATTCTTGTATATTATTTTATACACAACTTGGTACAGAGATAAAAGTTGACCAGATTTAACGGATCGCTCAGGAATACAGCGTTGAAGAAAAATAATAAAAAATTACGTATGTTGGTCATAGTAGTTTCAGATTAACGTTGATCTACAGCGTGAATTCTACAAGGAAGGATATTTCGTTAATCGTTAAAACATACAAACTCATACAGCCGAGATTCCTTCTTTTAGTCTAATGAAAATCAGAAACCGGTTATTTATGAATCATGATTTGGGCTTTCAGAATATGCAGTTCATCGATTGCAACTGATTTAAAATACATGATTACAGAAAAATTAAGAAATTGTCACATATTTCAGCCAGTAGCACTTTTATTTTTAAGGATCGAAATTCATCGTTAGTGCGATTTTAATTGTCGAATTTCACAACATATAAAAGAAAAGAAGCATGTCTCATTTTCATCAAAATTGTCTCATCATTGCTTCTTTTACTTATTTTCCTTCGTATTCTTTTTATAGACATTTCAAAAATTCGCTACCACAATTGAAACATGTTTCACAGGCAATAATTTTATCACACTGTGAATTCACTTCGATTAGGTGCTTTTCTTCTAGCAATTCACATACCCAGTAAACAAATAAAACAGCTCAGTCGCACCTCGACTTGAAAGCTTAAAAATACTTTGAGACACTTTCCTGAAAAATCTTTATTCGTTAATTTTCTTAGAGCGATAGGATCGATATATAAAATTGATTTTCATACGAGAGCCGAAGTAATTCTTTACGGTTATCACGGATTCTTCCCTAACGTCCATGACACGCAAAGTTCGTGCAAGGCAATAGGCACCGCAGCTGAGCAGCGCGGGGATCAAATGTTGTCGATGATCGAATTTACGGGGAATAGTTTGCAAAAGGATCTGCGGTGCCGGCGGCCTTTATTAGACATTCCTCTTCCGCTGACCCGGGCTCCTCTCTTCTGCACCGTTCCCGTTCCTCCGGCGCTGATCTGGACGCTGCCTAATCGGGTGTGAACTTTCCTTTGTACCCCCTATGATCGGTCCAGCTCGACTCCGGATCTCCTCCGCGTCCGTCGGTCCTGGATCCCTGTCCCTCCCCCCTTTTCATCCCGCCCCCTGATATTGCTACGGCGTTGTTTAATTTCGTCGGTGGTTCCTTTGTTTCCGAACGTTTCAATTTAAATCGAACCCCTCGATTCCCAGCCTCTCCACTCATTATTGCTTCTTTTTAACCTCGGGACCTGGGTACAGGGCTAGTAGTTTCAGCTGGAAATCCTGAAATATTCTTGAGGATGAATGGGACCCGTACACTGAATCATACGTTAGGAAAAGAAAAAAAAAATCTCGAGCAATGTTATTTGCAATAGCGATAGTGAACATAAACGAAACGACGTCTCTACTGAGTGATAGAAACGAATATGAACGGATTTGAATTACACAAGCTGAGATACCAACCATTTGAGGAAACGTTTTATAATTGGAACGTTCAAAATGATAAAACTCTCGTGGTTTTTAAACAGTCCTAATGGTTTGAACGCATTTTGATTACCAACCACTTACCCATAAATTCTCAAATTCAATTACTATCGGTACAAATAAAACTGCTGGGCATTTTTTAAACTATTCCTTTTCCTTTTCTCGCTTTGGATTCAGATCATGGGCCCCATTCGTCCTCATTGTCAAAGAATTCTGATCGCTAAACGAATGTTCGAAACACTATCTTATTATGTTGGAGTGATAGAGTAATAGTGATAAGGTGTATTGAGACATTGATTAGATATAGTGAAACAAAGTTAAGTTTCTTTCAAGTACAAACGTGAAAAAAATCAATAATCTAAAATTGCAACCCCATATTCGCCTTATTCCTAACCCAAGTTAGAAATTTGAGCATCTGTGCAACAGTATTTCATTTGAAACAGTACATAATTATCAACACGTACAGTTAGGATTTTAATTTCGGTACTGCTCTTAAGTAACAAAATTTTGATGCCGATGCAGCAAGATTTTCGTTGAGATTTTTTTTCCATCTCTTTCGTCAGAGTTATAAAAATTCGTAAAATATTTGATTACGGTAACAAAATGATGGGCTCGATAAATAGACGAAGTGACACCTTTTTTTACACATCGAAAAAACTTTCACCCTCAATGTAAATGTCAATATCAAACTGCGTTGCACAGCGAAGTTGGTAAAATTAATCTTCTCTCCATAAATTGTACCTGCAACGCGATTTATTGTACACTTGACATCAGTGATTGCGAGACGGCGACTTTTTTGGACCAGTCGATTACGTTGGCAATGCAGAACAGGCTCAACCTATGTGAACATAACGACCCTTAAGGATAAGGGTAACGCGACTAAAAAATTGGAATTTTTGAGTAGAAGCATTTAACTATGAGTAAAGTCTTGCATGCTTATGGAAGTTATCTGTTGTTTGCTGCTCTGTGACAGCCAATTTTTCAACTACAGAAATGTCATTTTTTAAGCTTATAGATTCGAACTTTGCAAATCCAAATATGGTCCCAACTCAAAAACGCCAATTCTTGAGTTGCGTTACCCTTGTCGCCGGGGTGTGATAACACAACCCGTGACCGTTGAATTATGTGTTTTCGGGATCACATCTAACCTAAAAATATAAAATTTTACAGCTTTAATTTTTGTAAACATAACATAACCCATGACCATGGAATATATCCTAAAAATACAAAATGCAACGGTCATGAGTTACGTTCCGTTCGGAAAGATTGAGGCCGTCGAATTTTGCATTTTTAGGTTAGATTTGAAGATCATGGGTTAGGCTATGTTTACAAAGATCGAACACGTTTCGCGGACGGCCGGCAGTGGCGCTGCGATCCGATTCTTCGTTGCCAACGCGACTAGCTTGTCGAAAAAACTATCCGTCTCAAAATCACTGACGCCGAGTGTACACGAATTACGCAACCGTTTTTAACGCTAATATACATCCATACGCATAATACGTGATAGAGTATTTTCCACTGCGCACAAGCCTTCAATTTTAGTTGGACTCATATTTGATTTTTATCTATTTTCATTCGGTTGATTAAAAAACCGTTTCCTTTTTCAATTTTTTAATTTTTTTTTTCTCTCCTCCGCCTCGATTTCTATATACAGGGTGGCGTGGCAGCGGGACCGTGTATAAAAAAACGACAAAGAGGTATCCTCGGTTCGGTATGGCTACTACACCGGCTCTTGTACAGACCTATCCTTACCCGCGGTGAAAAAAGCGTCGCTAATGAGCCGAGACGCGGCTGATCATTTCTCGCGCAGCGTTGCAGTACGCTATAATACGCTCCTAACCTATCCCCCGAACCGCCGCGACGCTGGACGTCGCCGAGATCCTGAAGGAGGTATTTTTTCACCTGGGTTGTAGGCACGCAGTTGTTGCCTGCCCACGTCTATTGTGCCTGGGCACAAACACGGCTCTACGGTTACCGCGTTTTCTCAAATTCCTTACACCTACTCCGATCCATGAACGTCTCTGGCTCTTGTGATACCGTTTTGTACAGAAGCTTGTACAACGCGACGGCAATCAGACGTGACGCTTTGAACGTCTGAACGACGACGACCAGCGGCGAGGAGTCGAAAGGTCACAAACTTGTCGCAGATACACGCTGGAGTCAGGACTCATCGAACTGCAACCTACGCAACAAGAAAGAGAAGGAAGATGGAGGAGAGGGAGAATCAAACAAACGTATAATACAGACTTTGACTTTTTTTATTTTCGTTTATTTATTTTTTTGCTTTTCACTCGCTGTTTTTGCGAAAATTGTAACAATTGTAAAAAATTACATATTCTCATATACGGTTGTCTGGCGATAGAATCGGTACTTGAAATCAGAATATCTGGACGTTCCTTCCGAATTAGGAATCCAGCTAATTAATGTGTACAGTGTATATTGCCAACGACAGAATTGTCTGTCGTGTGCTATGGCTTAATGCGCATAAGCCTAGAAAATTTTGACGGTCGTCGATGTCGGAATTTTTTAGGTTTCCATACATCGCGGCAAACTGACGTCTAAATTTATGACGGTTGGTCACCCTGGCGATCAAACGATCTCGGATTTTAGCGCAAACGTAGTAAACTATATAATTGGAAAGTTTTTAGTATAAATCTTTCCAATTTCTCGAATAAAAGCTTGTCAAGTTTGCTTATACGTGCTAAATAATTCAATGAAGTAAAATTCACTTATGACCCCCCCCCCCCCCCCCCCCCCCCGCCCCGCTGATCAAAGCATGATAATGGAATGACTGTTTGGGAAAATCTGATAAGGTCTATTTATATCCTGACAATTGAAAATAGCTTTGCACTGTGGTGTTTCGTTCGTCGGACACGCCGAACGTACAATCCATTCGAAAAATAGATACTGTCAAAGAAAGGTGATTCGACGAGAGAGAACGATGGAGAAAATACGAAGAGAATGTTTTTTCTAGATTGTAATCTCTTTCGAATTTAAAAATCGAAGCCATCAAAACCCCCCCACCAAAACACAGTTGTAATACATCAACTGTACACACGCGGCACATGCATAGTCATTAATAATGCAACACGACCCGGCCGCGGTGGAGGAATGATAGTGTAACAATGATGACGATAACAATAATAACAACAACGATATTGTTATTAATAATCATAGCAATTTCGAGCAAGATATACCTACCAGCCCTCTACTAGAGGAAGCGGCGCATTACGACGTAATGCAATCCGAGTATATTTGAATACCTAATAGCTTTCAATGCATACATTAAGCTCTAAATGCTTATTATTTATACCGCCTTATATCCATACCCTGCATCCAATGCGCGGGTTGGTGCACGAACACTCAGACGTGGCATATACGTATAGGCGGGGTGCGGGGCTTGAGTATATTATAGGATTTTAACAGAGCCAGAAGTTTGAAACTGTGCTGCAGCTACACGATCCACGTGTGTGCCCACATACGTCAAACGCCGAATAGACTCAAACTTATGTATATACCAACTGGATGCAGGAATCCATCATGCGCGAGACGCTGCTGGCGGGGTCAATCGTAAGGCTGTTTAAATTATCCCGTGAAATTCAAACCGTCCGAACCACGCAGCTTTTTTATCCGAATCCGGTAGCACCGTCATATCGAAACAGTGTTTCGAGTTTCGTCTTACGCGCAGATCTGGATAAAGAGTCAGGATTTTGCACGCTGAATAAAATTTCATTTTTTACAATTCAAGAATTTAACGGGTTTAATATCTTCATTTGGTACTAGCAACTATTTAAGTGTGATTATATAGTTGCCGATACTACATTTCATGGTTATTGCAATATTAAATATGTTTAATGTATTACATTTTTTCAGATTATGGATACGGCCTCAACTTCAATGAATTGCTGTGCCAACATCAGGCTATCACCGTGGCTATGAGGAAACGTAATACGAGTGATCCTGACGAAAAGATATTCTGATCACTGCTACGAAACTGGTATTCATTTCGTATCCAGATCAATATTTTTCGATCAAGTTAAAAAGTGACAATAGTTCACGATCGTACAATAACCAAAACTAGAATTTTTTCTTTCGGCTCAAGGCTAAGAGATAGATAGTGGATGGCGAAAACTATACAGTAGGATCGTTTTGGAATCTGACTGCATAATTATGAAGCTTATACAGCGTCGCATACCTTAAGCTGTTGATTTTTCGTATTTATTCGTCAAGGATGGATTATACAGTTCCGAAGTGTGAATTGATTATTAGCACGGCCATGAAGCGTTTATTAGAGGATTGAGCGATAGAGAGATGGAGAGAGAGAGAGAAGGAGACTAAGTCTGAAGTATGAACACAGTAATCCTCGGTGATGAGAATTTCAAGATGAGACTGGAGAGAAGACGCCGCGCTATCGCTCACCGTCAATATTGAGAAAATACGTAATCACACCGCCAAAAATTGCCCTCAGCTGTGGCAAGCGATGTTGTACGTATAGCTTCTATATTCTTGCACAACATTGACTTTGCCGGGATTAGGTATATATAACCGCGAGCACCAATTTCGTGCCCTGATCGGTCTTGATCATCGCCCCAGATATCGAGATTCATTGTGACAGGCGAAAATTTGCAAGTCGTGATAAAACGGTCACGATTTTCCCAGAAATAGCTCTCCGAAGAAGATTTTCATCTTGTACGAATAAATGGTGACCATAACAACTTAGTTCGGATCAATTTTTCAACTTGGAATCTCAAGGGTAATCGATTCAGTTTTTTGAACGGTCGTTTGTTCACTTCTCTTGTAAAATAAAGATCGACAAACTCGAACGTATTTCAGAAATTTTGAACCCAATTCCTTCACGCCAGCTCTGATTTGCCTTATTCGGAATAGAGAAATGAGCACTTTTAAAAACAATTACAAGGTGGCGTTTTTTTAGCATTGATCAAATGAAATAGCGTTTCATCATGGTCGTAAGATACAAGATATCAACGTCCTTTGATTAAATTTTACGCGTAAGCTCGATTGGTCGACATTGCGAATGTGACTGAAGAAAATTTGAACTATAATGAGAAAAAAAAATAAATAAAAAATGGTAATTTATAGACCGTTCGAATTACGTAATTGCCACACTGTAATTCTCATTTACGCCTCATACCTGCAGTAAGCAGTTGAGTAAATCCGGAGCTAATGGAACGTCGGCTACTGTTTCGAACCGTGCATGCGTACAAAGCGTGTAAAATTTAATGAAAATAATGGTAAGTAAATGATGAAAGAATGAGTAAAAAGAAACTGACACGGGCGGAATTAACAACGCAACATTCGAATTGCGCAATCGATAACGGAACGGGAATTTAATACCGTGGTGTTCGTTAATGCGACGTGCCCGGTGTACCTGCCTAGATGTGTAAACCTTCCGCATAGAGGAAGGCGTGAAATCCTGTAATTACACTCAGCGGCTAGACGAAATAGCGATAGTTTTAAATACTCGATAGCATCGTTCGAACGCCGCAATTCCTCGGCTCGCCGATGCTTCGACCATCGTTTCAGAGATGGCGCACGATGTCTGACGACGAACGAAGCTGGCTGACCACCGTCGAGCTCTCGGTCTCTTCTACTTTTCCTGCTTTGCTGTAGCCCAACGCTCTATTCGTCATATATTTGTTGAGTTAAATTTAAACTTCATTTTGCGTAGCAAAATTTTTAATCATGACGAAATAAATCCGCACACTCGTATTTAACCATTTCAAAACTGAAAGGAATTCGGTCGTGGAAAATTTTTTTCTACCAATTTCGTTCCCGTATCTTTCAATCGAGATATCTGATTTTTTTTTAGAATTTTTCCTCAACTTGTATCAAGCGTTACGTTACACGCATTTACGTTACAGTGGACACGTAATTTTTTTCAAGTTTTTACAACTTTGCATTAATTGGTATTGAACTTGTAATATTTTTTTTCCAAGCAATACGTTAATTTTAGATAATTTGTAATTTGAAATGAGAATGAAAATTATACACGCACTTTTTCTGACTAGATTATGTGTACTTTACAGACTAGAAAAGCTACGTAAATGAAGGGATTATAATCATTGTATTTTTTCTTTATTTGTTTCACTTTTGAGACGGGTATCAGAACTTTGACAAAATAGATCCCTTTAAAAAAGAAATCCGATGAGTCAACCTTTCATTACGAATTACGGAACGGACAACCATTGTAAAAGAGTTATAAGAGAGTAAGTAAGAGAGACGTTTTTCTGATTGTGTAAAATAATTCATAAGAAAATTCTTTAGAGGAAAATATAAATACCACTTGAAGATAACAATGCTTGAAAACTCAAAATTTTGTGCGATCAACGAGAAGATTAAAGGTTCCGAAGGCTTGTGTGTTCAAATTCACTGTATTCGATAGAAAATATCATGAAATTCAACCATAAAACTTTGAGCTCTATTGCATTTTTTAGTGAGAATAGAAGGACAATTTTCTTAAACGAGGTGAAGACACACTGATTATTATAGTTTATATTTTATGCTCAACCCTTCGCGAAGCAGCACCAACATTATCAGATATCGCCGAAGGATAACTGGTGCAGTTGTGGCGATTAAGGATAATGGCGGAAAAACTGCAGCCGCGTAGGCATGATTATGCTTCCTGCAGCGGTTCCCATCATTTTTTCATACGGTAATGACACATGTGCGTGGAATTGAGTTGCAGGTCCGGTATGGTGCTTGAACCCCTCGAAGTTCGCATCCTGAGTGTAATCCCGATCCAGGAGTTTCATTTTTTCCTACTACGGCATAGCAAAGTATTATTCGCACAGAGATTAAAAATTTATATCGTCGTTTCGAAAATTGTAAAACTCTTGAGCGGCACTAAAACAAGTTAAAAGACAATTGTAGATCCCTGTAGGCGATCAAGATTCAGTACTTGAATGAAAAATTCACTAATTCAATCAACCTACGCTAATAAGTAAACAATAGTTTAAAATATAATTGTAAATGATAGAATTGTGGAAACCATTCTTTAGACTATAGCAAATGATTCCCATTCAACGTAAATTGAGTACCTATAGAAAAAAAAATGTCAGTGCAGAAGATTCTAGGTAAAAACTATACGTATCAGAATCCTGAAAATCATTACATGGTCGTAATTCCCCGGTACATAAATAATATAATGAATCATCACTTTAATGGGAAAAAATTAAATTCCCCTGGCGGTTGCTTTGCCTGAATTTTTTTCTCACCTCAGAAGCAATGCCGACCAATCAAATTATTAAAGTGAAAAATATCAGCAGGTTTGAAAAAAACTTGTTGCCTTAGCAACTCCGGGTTAAATTTCATGATCAATCTTCCATTTCTGCGGAGTATTTCGAAGCGCGCGTGCCCGCAAGTGGAGGGAAGATGGCACAAGAAACTGGTTCGAATATTTTTTGCGGAACAGAACCGGCGCGCTTGCATTATAATCTATATAGGAGCGAGTCCGAGACTCGAGAGTCGAATTCTCTCAGCCTACAGGTATGTACTCGTATAGAGCAGAGAACTGAGCTCAAGCTGGCTCCTCGCTATCTAGGGTCACATCGGACGTGGCAATCTTCTTATTCTTCTTCTTCTTCCTCCTCTCTTCTCGTTCGCCGGATAAGTTCCTTGTCCTCTCTCTAGCCACTTCTCAAATTACCTAGATACAGCGCTCCTATGCTCTGTAAACGTCAAAAAAAAAAAAAAAAAAAGAGTCGACAAATTCAGAAATCCATACTAGACTGTTTTAAATAAGATCAACACATACGTTTTTTTTTTATTCTTGTCGGAAAGAAGTCTGAAGGTTAGTATTCGCCGTACGAAACGTACTTTCGAAGTAAAAAATTTTCAGTCCATTTAACTCTGGCGGCAAAAATAATGGGAATATAGATAGCCAGGTGAAGCGATGAAGCATGAAAACAAGGCGCTAAGCCGACTCGTTATAGAGCTAGAAGACAAAAACTTGTTACCGAGAGAAATGAACGATAAACTAAAACAAAATAATCGTCTCCTGAAAGAGAAAATGCATTCTGAGATGAGTGTGAATAAACATGTGCGGACATGCATTTATGTGCAAGTAGTGAAAGCTCCCAAACTAGTCAATATCATAAATATACCGCGACTGTAGTTCAATCTAAGGAGAAAGAGGATGTTCGAAATTTAATGAAGACCATTGAGAAAAAATAACAATGAAAACAAAGATTCAAGTGGGTGAAATTTTTACTAATAAAGACAAAATTATTGACAAATGCCGCAATGAAGAAGAATAGACTTGGGAATATCAAAAATACTAGAAGCGAATTTGAATGTTGACGCAAAGGTTGAAGAATTTAAGAAGATAATTGGTGTTGATGTAAATGGCTGTTTTAATGGTGACAGGGAAATCACTTGATTGTTGGTGACTTTAACATAGGTATTCATAAAAACGATAATGATAGTCTCAATTTTGTTAGCAATTTACTGGAAATGGGCTACAAGCCATATTTCAATACTAATACCAGAGTAAATCCAGATGCCGCACGAGAATCTTTCATTGATAATGCTTTCATCAGATCAAACCTCAAGATAACATCAATAAAGTTTGAATACTACTTAACAAATCATTATACTCTGTTCACAAATATTTTGGAAAATGCTATGGTCAGTGAAGAAGAAATAAGCAAAACCAAATTTTTATTTTTATAGAAGATTTTTAGTTCAGAAAAAACTAACGCTTGTACCTTGTTTCAACAAAAGAAAAAAAAAATATTTTCCTAATTTGAAACTATCTAATCCATATGCTGTTGTATTTTTTGAGCAAAAAAAAAAAAAATGTTACGCTACACGGTTTAAAAGAAATAATATGAAAAAATAAACGGGAGAAATTCTCCAACAAGAGCAAATAACTTCGTTTCCTGTGTCTTTACCTTTTCCTTTTGTACCCGACTATGGCACCCATGAGGTACGAGATTAGGTAGATACGCAAGGAGTAGGTGGTTACATGTATACTTACGGTACGTCACTGGGTATTGAAATATTCATCGCTGCTCGCAATTTCCGTTGGAAATGGCTCGCGTAAATACTTTTATAGATGAGCTGAGTATATGGCGCACTGCTGCTCTCCTTCGAACCCCATGCGATGTAATGAGCGATACATTATTAACCGCATAACCATTAGACCCGATCGCACAGCAAATGCGCTCGCCTGCGCTCACTTGCGCGTTCATGTGATACGGAAGAAAATATTGTGGAGAATAAGAAGAAAGAAAAGCCGGAGACGAGGAAAGCTCTCATTGTTACAGGACCTCCAATCGACTCAACAGTATCTGGATTTCCACTTTTTTCTTTCAAATCCAAATTCAAATTTCTCCTTCCATGATTTCTACTCTCTTATTGAAAGTGCCCAACGATATTACATACACACATACATGCGTAATGTGTGTGTACATATATATATATATATACACATTTGAATATGGGTATGAATGCAAGGCGTGTATTTGTCGAATCCGAGTCTGGGTAAAACGCAGCGTCTCCGAGACCTCGAAATGGATATATATCAGAGACCTTTTAACCCTCACCAAAAGCGCGAAAGGGGCCGAGGGAGGCCGGGTAAACGGAGGTAGGATACGTGTCCGAAAAAAGTCACGTATAACCGCGATTAGCACGGACAAATCTATCCGGGAGTGGGGTAAATATTTGCGACGCAGAGGATGGCGAGGGACGCGAGGGGGTTGGAAATTATGTAATAAACGAATCACTTCTCGTCATCTTCCTTGAACAATAAGTGAATATCTGAGTATGAAAACAGAAGTACGGAGAGAATGTTAAGAATGAAATAAATAACTCAATGTTCGAAGAGTTCAAGTTAATTTTCTGCGGTATCGTCGTCATTAATAACCGACACTTTAGACTTGGTCGTGTTACTGTCGAACGACCAATAACGGTAAATCAGTGGATCGATAATTAAGTGCGATCGGTCACTGCAGCGTGTGCGTATTATTTGAAGAGGATGGAGTGGGAGGAAAAGGGGATATGAAAAAAGAGATATATGTATATGTGTATTGATCGTGGGACAGCGCGATGTGATGATGGCTGGTACACGGTATATGATATACGTAATATGCACGACGCTTGTGACTTTATTGGTCATAATTCATTGAAGGTTGAAAATAATTACAATTAATTTAAGAGGTACGTTAAATCTAGGCAAGTGGGCTCTAAAGAAGATACCTAACTGGCTCTGATTAATCTTAATGTGTTAATTAGACTAGATTGCTGGCTGCCCTCTCCTTAACTTTGCCATCGCTTAGCGCATATATGTACGGACATCGTGCAGCCAACGGCTGAATTAAATTGCCGGTAGATGGTGCCTGGTTCGTGGATCACGATTTGCTGTCATATTTTACTCCGCCAACCGTACCACGGGGCAACCATTAATCATTATTATCTCCAGGTAATTTTTCTTCGATATAATTTCGGTATGTTTACCCTCGGAAAGCACACCCGTTGATACCCCAAAGTCATACGGGCACAACTACCGCAATATTTTTTTTCACTTCTTCCTAAAGTTTATCCTCACATTTATCCCTTCTGTTTTCCTTACGCGAGGTATTTAATTGCCGAAAAATTTCACGCTGATTAACGATTTCTTCGGTATTTCGCTATTGATCACGACGTACCTTGTTGTATACCGCGGAGGGAACCAGCGAGGAGAATTAAGATACTTACGCCAGGGTAGGTACATTGGGCTATCGATTCGATCCGTGTATCCCTTGATTACAGTCCACTTGTACTCGTCAAGTCCCTCTGACTCTGCGGGAGTATGGAAATCGTGAAAATCGAACGTTAACCTGGTTATATGACAAGTGTAACGCTGAGTATTTGCTTCGGCAATGCGACCACGTAGTATCGTACCACTATTTACACAAAAATAAGGGGGAAAGAAAGAGAACTAAGATACAAACTAAAAGAAACTTGACAGTTGCAACCCGCGAGCAGAATCGCTCTTTTGCTTCAATAAATTGATGAGTGTTTAAGTGAATTTACTCAGAAGTCTTGGATTTTAATATCGATTTACACCTTGCAGGATTCAAACAATCTTACGAATGTTATCTTCAGGTATACGGACCTTACAATCGCCCGTAGAAATAACTACAATCGCCGAGTACGCACTGTGAAAAGAATCGGGTGATCATGAATCGTTAATCGTAGAACATCGCTATGCACAAAAATAATACCAACGCTCAAATGATGAACAATCTACCATTCGGAACAACAATACCACACCCAGTGCCCTCGATTATTTACAAATCGAGATCCATGACCCGATCTCTAAGATCGTCAGGTGGTGCCTGGATCATGGGCAGGTAATTTAGCCGTTGTCGTAACGAGCATATGTATGCCCCATACGAGGTGAGCCGATATCCGAATGATGGAATTTTTTCCTCTGGATGTAGCCGTGAGGAGGGTTAAGGTCTAGGGTGAGGGGAAAACGGGATGACACTTCTCCAAGGGTGATTTATACCCGCTAGGAGAAGCGATCATCATCATCTCCGTTAGAGATCTACAGGATCTTTGAGTCGGTTAGTTGGTTCGAACCACGGCCCTCCTCCTCCTTCTCCTCCTCCTCCTCCTCCTCCTCCTCCTCCTCCTCATCATCATCCTCGTCTTCCTCATCCTCTCTCTGACATGGAACGAAGGATGATGTGTCCCTGTGTGTCGCGCTGTATAACAGGCATGCGCCGGACGTGTGAGAGTGACCGGTGCAGAGAGGAGGAGGACCCTCGCAGACCCCGGGAACCGAAGACCTAATGATTAATCATTTTCGTTATTCAATATCTCACCCGGCTAATATGCTTGCCTGCCTGCCCGCTCGCCACCAGTCGGACGGGCCCAGGATTTTCTGTAAGGTCCGTCTCTTCCGTCTGCGATGCGCGTCCAGGTAACCCATCCACGGGATTTTTCATTCACCTACTTCTTCGCCCGTGTCTATGTAAAACTGCAGGTATACGTATAACCAGGACCGTCCTCGGCACTCGATCCTCATCGCCGTCGCGTAATTAAACCCCGTTATTAATTACGGTCTTCGTCGATACCGACACCACCACTTTACGATCCACACACTCTGATAATTAAAAGAAGAACGGGCTTGTCATCGTCCCCGAATTCATTTTACTTCCGTTCCTTATACCCCGCGGTCTTCAACTGACGTAAACACGGTCTTTCACCAGACAGCCGTTTTCACCGAAGAGGTGGAACACAGTCATCCGATGGTTCGAATATCAATTGACAGACTTTTGAAATTGTGTTCACGGACGTAGTATCGAAGAGTGTCTCAACCTGAAGAATTTCCTCGCGCTGCAGTGCTGCTGCAGGATCATTTTTATCTGACATTTGGAAGATCGTGAGAGGATTCTTCTCGAGTGACAGTCTTCTCAATTTATGAGTAAAGTCATGAGTGCAACGCGTGGGTAACGAAGAGTGCGGAAGAAAGGGAAGAAAAATTCGGCTGCACCATTGTACGCAGCGTCAATATCTACCTGACGTTTGACGTAATCCCAGCAACACCGGTAATTTCTCTTTTGGAATTCTTTTCATGGCAGTGCATTTGACTGATCATTAGATTGCTCAGTCGGATAACTGCACTGTCATCGGACAAGTGAATAATGTACACTTGACCAGGATTGCTTTACCTTCGAATTAATGTCGACGTAGAGAGTTCCAGGTCCTAATCTGTACTGGATTTGACTCCTCCTTCGTTTTCTGTTTTTTTTTTCTCTTATTTCTTTCCCAATGATCAGAACTTGTCGCCGTTTCACTTGTTGACGTCACGTATACACAGTGATTAATGAACGATAGATCTCCTCGGTAAATCCCTGTAGAAGAGAACAGAAAAAAAAAGAAAAAAAAAAAGAACACCCGATCATTTACACCACGAACGATGATTCCAGAGTCCGAGACCATATACACCCATTAATAATTAAGCACAATCCGTGGGCGCGGTTGATTTGATCGGCGTCGTGTCGAGGAGAAGCAAGGTAGTAAGGTAGGTGGGTGAGCATCTCCAGGGTCCCCGGGTCGAAAAGCGAAACAATAATCGTGCGTCTAATAAAAAATGGTTTGAGCAATGAAAAATAAAGGATCCTCTTGGTGGGTGACCCTGGCGCTGCGCTGCGCCGGCAGGATGGGCCAGAGGAGGAGAGGAGGGCAGCATTGGGGTCCGTGAGAGGAGTGTAGGCAGTGTGTAACTGTAAAGT
This sequence comes from Neodiprion lecontei, assembly GCF_021901455.1. Classification (NCBI taxonomy): domain Eukaryota; kingdom Metazoa; phylum Arthropoda; class Insecta; order Hymenoptera; family Diprionidae; genus Neodiprion; species Neodiprion lecontei. The sequence goes on from NC_060262.1 coordinate 21,437,736, forward strand.
CACGCAGTGACCGGTAAAATCTTTGCTAATTATCATCATTTATAATTGCCCCCGTCACCCCGCCGTCTCGCCGGTCCATCCGTCCTCCCCTACAGGATCCCTCCTCCTTTCTCTTTCTTCGTTCCTCTCTTCTTCCCTCCCTTCCTCACCTTTTCTCTCTCGCCAGTTTCTTGTTGCCGGCTCCATACCTCGCGCGGTTTAATATTTCAAATAAATGCGTGCATTAGCGCTATCTCTCAGCTATCCCGTGTCGACTATTAACAACGTCCCGCCCAACTGCCCCGCTCGCAACCACTGTTATGACTTATCTCCTCGTCCCTACTGAACTTGCGCATTCGCATTCCTAATATAGCACCGCTCTCTCATTCTCATCCAAACTACGACGCCTAATGTGACACCATTAGACAATACTGGGTGGGACTCTCTCTCACCTCCTTACCTATTCAAAACCAATTCCGAGACACCGTTCGCCGTTCACCTTTCCCGATCAACCACCCATCGAATTTTCTCGATCCCTGCAGAACCGATCAAAATCTTGAAGCTTTTCTAACAGCAAGTCAAATGCTCTCTTCTGTAGTTTCAGTAGCTTCGTACAGTCTCGCGAGCTGATCGACCGGTACGTTATGGTCCTTTATCCTCGTCGTCCGGATGCTCTATAAAATCTGTAGAAAACTTCTGCACACACTTTGAAAGAACTTGACAGTAGAATACATCCCAGCTGGATAATTGTCCTAGGCACAAGAAGAGGAAAGGCACAAATCCTTTAGCTGGCCGAAGAAGAAAGCGACAGTTCGAGGATAAGAAGCGAGGGAATATAAGGGACTGGAGGCAGGCAGTCGAAACCGGGCAGCGATCTCATTATGACCGGCTCATTAGACAGGAACATTTTCCGAGACACCCGGTAGCGTGTTAATGACTGATGATCGTTGGCTGCTGCGGAGGTTTGGTCGAGCGTGGTTGACGGACGTGTACGGAGTCGCGGAGCTTCAGGGATTGAGCTCGGGGCTACCTGAGGCGTTTTTTCTCTCAGTTTTTTTTTACGTTGTTTTGCTTCTTCCTGTTTTCTTTTCCTTGAACGGATCTTATCGGCGGCTGTCGCCTCTTATTAATGAGCCCGAGATAAATTTTTCGAGACGGACAAGAAGGCGCACCTCATCGTCAGCCCCGCTCCTGCGGCCAGGGCACGGATCACTGCCGACCGAGCTGCGGGGGAGTTGCTGCGAGATTTCTGCCCTGCGTGAAGCGAGAAATAAGGATCGTGGAAATCCAGTACTCGGCCCTTAAAAGCGTGCCCCTTTACCCATACTTTTAATATGGGTATGCGCATTCATGCATGCGGCTGACGTCTGTGCGTCTGGGCATTTTTACGGACGGCCTCGCCCGAAGTCCAGAGAGGCTAACGAGGATGAAATTAAGCCGTTGGAACGTAGTACCCGTATATACATATACCACTTCTTAACCCTTTTGACCGGTGCTACCAGTCTTAATCTGGCTCTCTTTTGACTAGGCTCTGCGCATCTGATCTACCGCACAACTTTGTTGTGAAAGAGAAAAGAAACGGTGAAATGAAAACTGGGTAACGTTTCTGTGTGGTTAGAAAAATAAATTGATATATGTGATCCATTTACGATTATTACGCGATGCATACTATGAATTTTATAATTTTCCAGGAGACAAATTAGATTATCTACAATGATAGGACTGTAATATGAGAATAAAAGACTTGTTCGTTCATTTCGAAATGAGATTCCATTCGACACGCGCTCGGTGTATTCCATAACATTGTTATTCATAATTCCAACTACTTTTCATTTGGTGTATCAATATTGAGCTTTCGTAGGCATAGAATCGAAACACTGTTTTAGCTAGTCGCAAGTGAAGTATCTACGTTGGGTATAAAAGCAGAATTGTTTTCGAAAAGTGTTCGCACGGAGAAGAATTCAGAATAACTGTAATGCATCTCGGATACGCTGATTTTGATGATGAAATGAATCCTCTGTATATAAGACAGTATTTAATACAGTGTCCTAATTTGAATACCTAAAAAGGTGATTCTCAGCGATTTTTGTTGTTGATAGGAAGAGATGGAACGGAGCTTGTTCAAGTTTCGAGTGTATTTGAACACACATTTGAAAGGCACGAGCAAAAGATTCTATCATCCAACTGTTAGAGAACGGCGGCGTTATTAGCTGACCCGTTAATTGAAGAATATAGCTTTCGTCGAAGGCTGACCATCCAAGAGCCTAGCCGCTTGAGTCTGAAATCAGCCGAAGAAATGAAGTGCATATTGCTTGTCTAAAATGTGTAAACTGAAATAATTATAGATCATCTCATATCATCATACATCAAACACCATACATCATACATCATACATCATGAACCACACGTTATACAACATACATCATACACAGTACTGAAGTTCGAAACCAAAGTATGCATGTTGGGATGATCAGAAAGTGACGTCACCCAAAATTTTTTTTTCTCGACGTCATCGATCGAAAATCAGCTAGCCGAATTCTTCAGTATGGAAACAACCGCGCGGTAGAGCGGACGTATGAGAATTGCGCTCAGCAGATTTCGAGTACCGGGTTCTCTGTCTCCTGGATCCTGCGCTCCGGGTCGGCTACTTGGTCAAACTCGACTTCCAAGACAAGCGCTCCATGGTTCCTGCGCTCCAGATCCGCTACCTGGTGGAACTCGACTTCCAGGACGAGCGCTCCGTAGTTTCTGCGCTCGAGGTGTACCACCTGATGAAATTCGAGTTCCAGGACAAGAGTTCCGTAGTTTCTGCACTCCGGGTGTCCTACCTCGTGAAACTCGACTTCCAAGACAAGCGATCCGTAGTTTCTACTATCCAGGTTCATTTCCTGGTGCAACTTGAGTTCCAGGAGAAGCGCTCCGTGGTTCCTGCGCTCCAGGTCTGTGACCTGGTGAAACTCGGCTTCAGGGATAAACGCTCCGTAGTTTCTACGCTCCAGGTACGCTACCTGGTGAAGCTCGAGATCCAGGACAAGCGATACGTGGTTTCTGCGCTCCAGGTCGGCTATCTGGTAAGACTCGACTTCAGGGAAAAGCGCCGTGTAGTTTTTCCGCGTCAGGTCCACTACCTGGTAGAATTTGACTTCCAGGACAAGCGCTCCGTCGTTTCTGCGCTCGAGGTCCGCTACCTGATGAAACTCGAGTTCCAGGACAAGCGCTCCGTGGTTCCTGCGCTCCTGGTCAGTTACCTGATGAAACTCGACTTCAGGGACTAGCGCTACGTAGGTTTTCCACTACAAATCCGCTGCCCGCTGAATCTCGACTCTCGCGGGATGAGGTGGACTAGGAGGACGAGGATTTGTGCACGGTGAGTATAAAATTTTGATAATATTTCATGGCAATTGTAGTTATATTTTGTCTAAATTTTTTTAAAATTGTCATGATCACAATACATTATTTCAATTCATTTCTCGCCCAAACCCAATTTCAGTAGCTATCAATGCACTTTTAAAATTTCTACAATTATTTATAATTTTGTCATAATCTTGGTGGAATGACTCAAAAAAAAAAATAATATTGATCCTTACACAATATTTTTGATGTGTTTTAATGCTGAAAATATTTATCAGTGTTCGAGGTATAATCCAAGGTGGTTAGAGGGAATTGCGGGTGGTCGAGGTGGACGAGGAGGAGGAGAATGAGGGAGACGAGGAGAACAAGGTGGACGAGAAGGACAAGGATTTCTGCACGGTGAGTATAACATTTTTATAATATTTAACAGCGCTTGTAATTATATTTTATCTAAATTTGTTTAAGCTTGTCATTTTTACAATAAATTATTTCAAATCATTTTTCGCGCAAGCCCAAATTCAGGAGCTATAAATGCGCCGATATAATTTATTTTGTTATTAATCAGTTATTTATATTCATCCTTACATAATATTTTTGATGTGTTCTAATACTGAAAACATTTATTACTATTCAAGGTATAACCCGAGGTGGGAAGCGGTGATCGTTGAAGTTGGTTGGCGGCGGTTGGAGGTGGACGGACGTGGACGAGGGGGAGGACGAGGACGAGGACGAGGAGGACGAAGATTTGTGCTCGGTGAGTTGAACATTTTTATAATATTTAATAGCAATTGTAATTATATTGTATCTAAACTTTTTCAAACTTGTCGTGTGTACAATAAATTATTTCAATTCATTTTTCGTGCAAGCACAAATTCAGTAGCTATAAGTGCGCTACTAAAATTTATTACATAATTGATTAATTGAATAATTATAATAATACTTGCACATATTTTTGATAAGTTCTTGTACTGAAAAGACTGATTACTATTCCAGGTATAACCCGAGGTGGTCATCGGTGGTTGTTGGAGGTGGTTGGCTGTGGCCGGAGGTGGACGAGATGGAGGACCAGGAAGACAAGGAAAACAAGGTGGTCGAGGACGATGAGGATTCGTCCACTGTGAGAATATCATTCTAAAGTATTGAATAGAGTAGGAGTAGAAGTAGGAGTAGGATCAAGAGTAGGAGTAGGAGTAGAATCAGAAGTAGGAGTGTTACGAGTTGGAGTTGCCAACCCAACCCAACCCAACCCAACCCAATTGGTCCGCTTACCCTACCCTACCCCCCACCCTACCCCACCCTACCCTACCCTTCCCACCCCTACCCTCTTCCCATACTTCTACTCCTACTCTTGCTCCTACTTCTACTTCAATCTTACTCCTACTTCTACTACGATCTTACTCCAACTCCTGATCCTACTCCTATTCTTACTCTCACTCTTGAACCTACTCCTGATCCTACTTCTATTCCTACTCCTACTCCTAATTCTAAATATGAATGTTATGGGATATATAGACTGCGTGTCGAATTGTATCCCATATCGAAACAAACAATTCTTTTATTGTCATATTATACCCGATTATAGTAGATAATCTAGTATGTTTCCTAGCAAATTATAAAATTTATAGTTTGCATCACGTAATAACCATAAATTAATCAGGTATATCAATGTCGTACATGGACCGCATATACATTTACACTTTTTGGTCTCTGCGACATTATTACATATGATCTATTTTTATTCATGATCTATGTATACATTCTTCTCTCGGGTACCTATACTTTAATTGAATCACTGTTTTGCTACGAATTTTGAATGATATTAGTTCTCATTATTAATTTCTTGTATCGCCGACAAGTCGGTAGGTACACTCAGGCTAAGTACTGGCTTGGGCCTACCATTGCGAAGACTGTGTTACTCGGAAGGTGAATGCAGCCAGCATCTTGTCGAAATCGGAAACTCTGTGATGTTCTACGATAAGTTCTCAACTCTACCATTGGATTATCTCACGGAGCAATTTACGGATGTCACATCTGAGCCCATGAGGGCAACTGTCTTTATATTCTTCATCCGATAGTGAGGCTAACCCCTTTGTATTTTTGACGAAAATTTTCGCGATTTTGAAAAGTGCCGGAATAAATTCTTTCATGCACTATTTCGACGTGGTTTTGCGAAAAAAGTCGATTGAGCGCAGTCCCAATACGCTGCGATCAACGCATCGAAAGTTACAGCCAAAAAACGATAACCTGTGTTTTCGACATTTTTCAGCAGGTGCTTTTTTCCTCGTATCTTTTCTCCTGTTGATCCCACGATCCTTTCGCTGCATTTTCTGAGTTCCTGGGGGTCCAATTAGTCAGGAAAGGGTCTTACAAATCGAATCTGAGACCTGAAATTTTCGGTCGAAAAATGAAGAAAAAGTAAGGCTAACCCCTTTGCATTTTTGGCGAAAATTTTCGCGATTTTCAAAAGTGCTGGAATAAATTAATTGCGGCACTATTCCGACGTAATTTTGCGAGAGAAATCGATTGGGCGCAGTTCCAATACGCTGCGATCAACGCATCGAAAGTTACAGCCAAAAAACAAAACCTGTGATTATATGAATCTTTACGCAATGTTTTTGATGTTTTCTCATACTGAAAATATTTATTGCTGTTCCAGGTACAACCCGAGGTGGTTATCGGTGGTTGTTCGAGGTGGTTGGCGATTGTTGGTGGTGGTCGGAGGTGGACGAGGAGGAGGACGAACGGAACTGAGTCTCAAAGCCCTGTTGACATAAAAGCAGCTATTCGATAGAAATTATAGTTTATAGTTTAGACAGCCTATTGCATGATATTTCATTATAAATACGTATGTTTCAATGTATTTAGGAATAATTTATCAAATATACAGAGGTCATGTGCAAATAATAAATGAATTGATTCGACCGCAGTTTGATGTATTCATTAGAGCTTTAACAATAAATTTAAGCTTTGTTACTTCTTTTATTTTATTATGGATAATCAAAAACATTTCCGACTATTCGTGCTGTGGAAGCATGGGGATTAAACCAAATGTAGCAAAAGATTAGAAACAGTGCATGTAGAGTACGGGTATTTTTCTAATAATGCAAATAGAATAGAATACCACGCCTTGCGAATTAGCTTTCCAGACAGAGATGAATGATGAATTTTAAGGACTGCATTATCGTTGTTGAATACTCTATGCCTCATAGAAAAAGAAAATCCGTAACGATAAAATTGATGCACCGGATCATCGTCGACTTTAACTTTTGAAATGTCCTACCATTTTCGAACACCTCCTACCTCCCCCTGCCACCTCCGACCATCAATGGCCACTTTCGACCACCCCCTATCACCTTCTGCCAGCGCCGACCACCTCCTACCATTTCCGAACACCTCCAACCATCCTATTTACCTATATTACTAGATTAGCTATGATATGAAAAGAGCAGAATTATTCATTTCGAAATGGGATTCTATTCGATACGCGCTCGATGTATTTCATAACATTAGTATTCATAATTATTCCAACAACTTTTCATTTGCTCTCTCGATCTTGAATTTTCATAGGCATAGAATCGAAACGTTGTTTTAGCTGGTCGCAAGTGTTGTATCTACGTTGGGTAGGAAAGCAGAATTGTTTTTCGAAAGGTGTTCGTATGGAAAAAAAATCAGAGTAGCTGTAATACATCGCGGACGCGCTAATTTTGATCGAGATGAAACGGATGCTCCGTATATGAGACAGTATTTAACCCTGCGTAGTGATTTAAAGACCTAGAAAGGTGATAGGGAGAGAAAGAACGACGCTTCTTAACACTTCGAGTGTATTTTAACACACATTTGAAAGATACGAGCAAAATTTTTCATCATCCAACTGTCGCAGAACGGCAGCGTTATTAGCCGACCCGTTCACTGAAGAATATATCTTCAGTCAACGGCTGACCATCGAAGGGCCTGGCCGCTTGAGTCTGGAATCGGCAGGAGAGATAAAGTGTGTATTTCTTGTATGAAATGTGAAACCTAAAATCATTATACATCATATCATATCATCATACATCATACATCGTACATCATACATCGTACATCATACATCATCATACATAGTATTAAAGGTCGAAACCAAAGTTTGGATCTCGGATGTTCAGAAAGTGACGTCACCAATTCAAAATCAGCTAGCCAAATTCCTCAGTCTGGAAACAACCGCGCAGTAGAGCGGACGGATGAGAGTCGCGCTCCGCAAATTTCGAGTACCGGGTTCTCAACCTCCCGGATCTCGCGCTTCGGGTCCGCTACGTATTTCGAGTAACGGGTTCTCAACCTCCCGGATCCCGCGCTTCGGGTCCGCTACGCGGTGAAACTCGACTTCCAGGATAAGCGCTCCGTGGCTCCTCGTTCATGTTTACAATAAATTATTTCAATTCGTTTTTCGCGCAAGCCCAAATTCAGTAGCTGTCAGTACGCTAATAAAATTTCTATAACTTTACAATCTTCTCATAATCTTTCTGGTAGATTATATCGATAAAAAAATTATATCAAACCTTACACATTATTTTTGATTTGTTCTCACGCTGAAAATATTTATTAGTATTCGGGGTATAACTCGAGGTGGTTGGCGGTGGTCGTTGGGGGTGGTTAAGGGTGGTTGCGGATAATCAAGGTGATTCAGGAGGAGGTGAACGAGGATTTGTGCTCGCTGAGTTTAACAATTTTATAATATTCGATGGCAATTGTATTTACATTTCATCTAATCTTCTTCAAACTTGTCATCTTTACAATAAATTATTTCAATTCGTTTTTCGCGCAAGCCCAAATTCAGTAACTGTCAGTGCGCTAATAAAATTTCTATAACTTTACAATCTTCTCATAATCTTTCTGGTAGATTATATCGATAAAAAAATTATATCAAACCTTACACATTATTTTTGATTTGTTCTCACGCTGAAAATATTTATTAGTATTCGAGGTATAACTCGAGGTGGTTGGCGGTGGTCGTTGGGGGTGGTTAAGGGTGGTTGCGGATAATCAAGGTGATTCAGGAGGAGGTGAACGAGGATTTGTGCTCGCTGAGTTTAACAATTTTATAATATTCGATGGCAATTGTATTTACATTTCATCTAATCTTCTTCAAACTTGTCATCTTTACAATAAATTATTTCAATTCGTTTTTCGCGCAAGCCCAAATTCAGTAGCTGTCAGTGCGCTAATAAAATTTCTATAACTTTACAATCTTCTCATAATCTTTCTGGTAGATTATATCGATGAAAAAATTATATCAAACCTTACACATTATTTTTGATTTGTTCTCACGCTGAAAATATTTATTAGTATTCGAGGTATAACTCGAGGTGGTTGGCGGTTTTCGTTGGAGGTGGTTAGGGGTGGTTGCGGGTAATCTCGGTGATTCAGGAGGAGGGGACGAGGATTTGTGCTCGGTGAGTAAAACACTTTTATAATATTTCATGGCAATTGTAATTATATTTTATCTAAAATATTTCAAACTTGTCACGTTTACATTAAATTATTTCAATTCATTTTCCGCGCATGCACAAACTCAGTAGCTATGAATAATCTCATACAATTTATTACATTATTAATTAATTAATTAATATTCTTATAATATTTGATGGCAATTGTAATTATATTTCATCTGAAATATTACAAACTTGTCAGGTTTACAATAAATTATTTCAATTCGTTTTTCGCGCAAGCACAAATTCAGTAGCTACGAATAAGCTTATACAATTTATTATATTATTGATTAATTAATTAATCAATTACTCAATTCTATTAATCCTTACACAATATTTTCGATGTGTTCTTATACTGAAAATATTTATTACTATTCAAGGTGTAACCTGAGGTGGTTGAAGGTGGTCGGAGGTGGACGAGGAGGACGAGGATTTGTGCTGGGTGAGTGAAACACTTTTATAATATTTGATGGCAATTGTAATTATATTTCATCTGAAATATTACAAACTTGTCACGTTTACAATCAATTATTTCAATTCATTTTTCGTGCAAGCACATATTCAGTAGCTATGAATAATCTTATACAATTTATTACATTATTAATCAATTAATTAATATTCCTATAATATTTGATGGCAATTGTAATTATATTTCATCTGAAATATTACAAACTTGTCACGTTTACAATCAATTATTTCAATTCATTTTTCGTGCAAGCACATATTCAGTAGCTATGAATAATCTTATACAATTTATTACATTATTAATCAATTAATTAATATTCCTATAATATTTGATGGCAATTGTAATTATATTTCATCTGAAATATTACAAACTTGTCACGTTTACAATCAATTATTTCAATTCATTTTTCGTGCAAGCACATATTCAGTAGCTATGAATAATCTTATACAATTTATTACATTATTAATCAATTAATTAATATTCCTATAATATTTGATGGCAATTGTAATTACATTTCATCTGAAATATTACAAACTTGTCACGTTTACAATCAATTATTTCAATTCATTTTTCGTGCAGGCACATATTCAGTAGCTATGAATAATCTTATACAATTTATTACATTATTAATTAATTAATTAATATTCCTATAATATTTGATGGGAATTGTAATTATATTTCATCTGAAATATTACAAACTTGTCACGTTTACAATCAATTATTTCAATTCATTTTTCGTGCAGGCACATATTCAGTAACTATGAATAATCTTATACAATTTATTATATTATTAATTAATTAATTAATTAATATTCTTATAATATTTAATGGCAATTGTAATTATATTTCATCTGAAATATTACAAACTTGTCACGTTTACAATAAATTATTTCAATTCATTTTTCGTGCAAGCACATATTCAGTAGCTATGAATAATCTTGTACAATTCATTATATTATAAATTAATTAATTAATTACATTAATCCTTACACAATATTTTTGATGTGTTCCTATACTAAAAATATTCATTACTATTCCAGGTATTACCCGAGGTGGTCGGAGGTGGACGAGGAGGAGGACGAGCTGGACAAGGAGGAGGACCAGGTGGACGAGGAGGAGGCGGGGTGGGTCGTGGGAGAGGACCTCTCCTCTCCTCAGAGGAGGGGAGGGGGAGGGGCAGGGAAGGGGGAGAGGTGGGCGGGGAGGGGGAAGGGAAGGGAAGGGAAGGGAAGGGGACGGGAGGGACGGGAAGGGGCGGGGAGGGGAGGGGAGGGGAGGGGAGGGGCGGGGAGGGGAGGGAGGGAGGGCGGGAGGGAGGGAGGGAGGGAGGAAGGGCGGGAGGGAGGGAGGGAGGGAGGGAGGGAGGGCGGGCGGGCGCGAGGGGGGGGGGGGAGGATGGATGTCGATGCGAGCCCCTTAGAGTTAATAGAGCAGTACACCCCTCCGGCCGCCCTCCCTCCCTCCCGCCCCCCCCCCTCCCTCCCTCCCTCCCTCCCTCCCTCCCGCCCTCCCTCCCTCCCCTCCCCGCCCCTCCCCTCCCTCCCTCCCCTCCCCTCCCCTCCCCTCCCCGCCCCTTCCCGTCCCTCCCGTCCCCTTCCCTTCCCTTCCCTTCCCTTCCCCCTCCCCGCCCACCTCTCCCCCTTCCCTGCCCCTCCCCCTCCCCTCCTCTGAGGAGAGGAGAGGTCCTCTCCCACGACCCACCCCGCCTCCTCCTCGTCCACCTGGTCCTCCTCCTCGTCCAGCTCGTCCTCCTCCTCGTCCACCTCCGACCACCTCGGGTAATACCTGGAATAGTAATGAATATTTTTAGTATAGGAACACATCAAAAATATTGTGTAAGGATTAATGTAATTAATTAATTAATTTATAATATAATGAATTGTACAAGATTATTCATAGCTACTGAATATGTGCTTGCACGAAGAATGAATTGAAATAATTTATTGTAAACGTGACAAGTTTGTAATATTTCAGATGAAATATAATTACAATTGCCATTAAATATTATAAGAATATTAATCAATTAATTAATTAATAATATAATAAATTGTACAAGATTATTCATAGCTACTGAATATGTGCTTGCACGAAAAATGAATTGAAATAATTTATTGTAAACGTGACAAGTTTGTAATATTTCAGATGAAATATAATTACAATTGCCATTAAATATTATAAGAATATTAATTAATTAATTAATTAATAATATAATAAATTGTATAAGATTATTCATAGTTACTGAATATGTGCCTGCACGAAAAATGAATTGAAATAATTGATTGTAAACGTGACAAGTTTGTAATATTTCAGATGAAATATAATTACAATTCCCATCAAATATTATAGGAATATTAATTAATTAATTAATAATGTAATAAATTGTATAAGATTATTCATAGCTACTGAATATGTGCCTGCACGAAAAATGAATTGAAATAATTGATTGTAAACGTGACAAGTTTGTAATATTTCAGATGAAATGTAATTACAATTGCCATCAAATATTATAGGAATATTAATTAATTGATTAATAATGTAATAAATTGTATAAGATTATTCATAGCTACTGAATATGTGCTTGCACGAAAAATGAATTGAAATAATTGATTGTAAACGTGACAAGTTTGTAATATTTCAGATGAAATATAATTACAATTGCCATCAAATATTATAGGAATATTAATTAATTGATTAATAATGTAATAAATTGTATAAGATTATTCATAGCTACTGAATATGTGCTTGCACGAAAAATGAATTGAAATAATTGATTGTAAACGTGACAAGTTTGTAATATTTCAGATGAAATATAATTACAATTGCCATCAAATATTATAAAAGTGTTTCACTCACCCAGCACAAATCCTCGTCCTCCTCGTCCACCTCCGACCACCTTCAACCACCTCAGGTTACACCTTGAATAGTAATAAATATTTTCAGTATAAGAACACATCGAAAATATTGTGTAAGGATTAATAGAATTGAGTAATTGATTAATTAATTAATCAATAATATAATAAATTGTATAAGCTTATTCGTAGCTACTGAATTTGTGCTTGCGCGAAAAACGAATTGAAATAATTTATTGTAAACCTGACAAGTTTGTAATATTTCAGATGAAATATAATTACAATTGCCATCAAATATTATAAGAATATTAATTAATTAATTAATAATGTAATAAATTGTATGAGATTATTCATAGCTACTGAGTTTGTGCATGCGCGGAAAATGAATTGAAATAATTTAATGTAAACGTGACAAGTTTGAAATATTTTAGATAAAATATAATTACAATTGCCATGAAATATTATAAAAGTGTTTTACTCACCGAGCACAAATCCTCGTCCCCTCCTCCTGAATCACCGAGATTACCCGCAACCACCCCTAACCACCTCCAACGAAAACCGCCAACCACCTCGAGTTATACCTCGAATACTAATAAATATTTTCAGCGTGAGAACAAATCAAAAATAATGTGTAAGGTTTGATATAATTTTTTCATCGATATAATCTACCAGAAAGATTATGAGAAGATTGTAAAGTTATAGAAATTTTATTAGCGCACTGACAGCTACTGAATTTGGGCTTGCGCGAAAAACGAATTGAAATAATTTATTGTAAAGATGACAAGTTTGAAGAAGATTAGATGAAATGTAAATACAATTGCCATCGAATATTATAAAATTGTTAAACTCAGCGAGCACAAATCCTCGTTCACCTCCTCCTGAATCACCTTGATTATCCGCAACCACCCTTAACCACCCCCAACGACCACCGCCAACCACCTCGAGTTATACCTCGAATACTAATAAATATTTTCAGCGTGAGAACAAATCAAAAATAATGTGTAAGGTTTGATATAATTTTTTTATCGATATAATCTACCAGAAAGATTATGAGAAGATTGTAAAGTTATAGAAATTTTATTAGCGCACTGACAGTTACTGAATTTGGGCTTGCGCGAAAAACGAATTGAAATAATTTATTGTAAAGATGACAAGTTTGAAGAAGATTAGATGAAATGTAAATACAATTGCCATCGAATATTATAAAATTGTTAAACTCAGCGAGCACAAATCCTCGTTCACCTCCTCCTGAATCACCTTGATTATCCGCAACCACCCTTAACCACCCCCAACGACCACCGCCAACCACCTCGAGTTATACCCCGAATACTAATAAATATTTTCAGCGTGAGAACAAATCAAAAATAATGTGTAAGGTTTGATATAATTTTTTTATCGATATAATCTACCAGAAAGATTATGAGAAGATTGTAAAGTTATAGAAATTTTATTAGCGTACTGACAGCTACTGAATTTGGGCTTGCGCGAAAAACGAATTGAAATAATTTATTGTAAACATGAACGAGGAGCCACGGAGCGCTTATCCTGGAAGTCGAGTTTCACCGCGTAGCGGACCCGAAGCGCGGGATCCGGGAGGTTGAGAACCCGTTACTCGAAATACGTAGCGGACCCGAAGCGCGAGATCCGGGAGGTTGAGAACCCGGTACTCGAAATTTGCGGAGCGCGACTCTCATCCGTCCGCTCTACTGCGCGGTTGTTTCCAGACTGAGGAATTTGGCTAGCTGATTTTGAATTGGTGACGTCACTTTCTGAACATCCGAGATCCAAACTTTGGTTTCGACCTTTAATACTATGTATGATGATGTATGATGTACGATGTATGATGTACGATGTATGATGTATGATGATATGATATGATGTATAATGATTTTAGGTTTCACATTTCATACAAGAAATACACACTTTATCTCTCCTGCCGATTCCAGACTCAAGCGGCCAGGCCCTTCGATGGTCAGCCGTTGACTGAAGATATATTCTTCAGTGAACGGGTCGGCTAATAACGCTGCCGTTCTGCGACAGTTGGATGATGAAAAATTTTGCTCGTATCTTTCAAATGTGTGTTAAAATACACTCGAAGTGTTAAGAAGCGTCGTTCTTTCTCTCCCTATCACCTTTCTAGGTCTTTAAATCACTACGCAGGGTTAAATACTGTCTCATATACGGAGCATCCGTTTCATCTCGATCAAAATTAGCGCGTCCGCGATGTATTACAGCTACTCTGATTTTTTTTCCATACGAACACCTTTCGAAAAACAATTCTGCTTTCCTACCCAACGTAGATACAACACTTGCGACCAGCTAAAACAACGTTTCGATTCTATGCCTATGAAAATTCAAGATCGAGAGAGCAAATGAAAAGTTGTTGGAATAATTATGAATACTAATGTTATGAAATACATCGAGCGCGTATCGAATAGAATCCCATTTCGAAATGAATAATTCTGCTCTTTTCATATCATAGCTAATCTAGTAATATAGGTAAATAGGATGGTTGGAGGTGTTCGGAAATGGTAGGAGGTGGTCGGCGCTGGCAGAAGGTGATAGGGGGTGGTCGAAAGTGGCCATTGATGGTCGGAGGTGGCAGGGGGAGGTAGGAGGTGTTCGAAAATGGTAGGACATTTCAAAAGTTAAAGTCGACGATGATCCGGTGCATCAATTTTATCGTTACGGATTTTCTTTTTCTATGAGGCATAGAGTATTCAACAACGATAATGCAGTCCTTAAAATTCATCATTCATCTCTGTCTGGAAAGCTAATTCGCAAGGCGTGGTATTCTATTCTATTTGCATTATTAGAAAAATACCCGTACTCTACATGCACTGTTTCTAATCTTTTGCTACATTTGGTTTAATCCCCATGCTTCCACAGCACGAATAGTCGGAAATGTTTTTGATTATCCATAATAAAATAAAAGAAGTAACAAAGCTTAAATTTATTGTTAAAGCTCTAATGAATACATCAAACTGCGGTCGAATCAATTCATTTATTATTTGCACATGACCTCTGTATATTTGATAAATTATTCCTAAATACATTGAAACATACGTATTTATAATGAAATATCATGCAATAGGCTGTCTAAACTATAAACTATAATTTCTATCGAATAGCTGCTTTTATGTCAACAGGGCTTTGAGACTCAGTTCCGTTCGTCCTCCTCCTCGTCCACCTCCGACCACCACCAACAATCGCCAACCACCTCGAACAACCACCGATAACCACCTCGGGTTGTACCTGGAACAGCAATAAATATTTTCAGTATGAGAAAACATCAAAAACATTGCGTAAAGATTCATATAATCACAGGTTTTGTTTTTTGGCTGTAACTTTCGATGCGTTGATCGCAGCGTATTGGAACTGCGCCCAATCGATTTCTCTCGCAAAATTACGTCGGAATAGTGCCGCAATTAATTTATTCCAGCACTTTTGAAAATCGCGAAAATTTTCGCCAAAAATGCAAAGGGGTTAGCCTTACTTTTTCTTCATTTTTCGACCGAAAATTTCAGGTCTCAGATTCGATTTGTAAGACCCTTTCCTGACTAATTGGACCCCCAGGAACTCAGAAAATGCAGCGAAAGGATCGTGGGATCAACAGGAGAAAAGATACGAGGAAAAAAGCACCTGCTGAAAAATGTCGAAAACACAGGTTATCGTTTTTTGGCTGTAACTTTCGATGCGTTGATCGCAGCGTATTGGGACTGCGCTCAATCGACTTTTTTCGCAAAACCACGTCGAAATAGTGCATGAAAGAATTTATTCCGGCACTTTTCAAAATCGCGAAAATTTTCGTCAAAAATACAAAGGGGTTAGCCTCACTATCGGATGAAGAATATAAAGACAGTTGCCCTCATGGGCTCAGATGTGACATCCGTAAATTGCTCCGTGAGATAATCCAATGGTAGAGTTGAGAACTTATCGTAGAACATCACAGAGTTTCCGATTTCGACAAGATGCTGGCTGCATTCACCTTCCGAGTAACACAGTCTTCGCAATGGTAGGCCCAAGCCAGTACTTAGCCTGAGTGTACCTACCGACTTGTCGGCGATACAAGAAATTAATAATGAGAACTAATATCATTCAAAATTCGTAGCAAAACAGTGATTCAATTAAAGTATAGGTACCCGAGAGAAGAATGTATACATAGATCATGAATAAAAATAGATCATATGTAATAATGTCGCAGAGACCAAAAAGTGTAAATGTATATGCGGTCCATGTACGACATTGATATACCTGATTAATTTATGGTTATTACGTGATGCAAACTATAAATTTTATAATTTGCTAGGAAACATACTAGATTATCTACTATAATCGGGTATAATATGACAATAAAAGAATTGTTTGTTTCGATATGGGATACAATTCGACACGCAGTCTATATATCCCATAACATTCATATTTAGAATTAGGAGTAGGAGTAGGAATAGAAGTAGGATCAGGAGTAGGTTCAAGAGTGAGAGTAAGAATAGGAGTAGGATCAGGAGTTGGAGTAAGATCGTAGTAGAAGTAGGAGTAAGATTGAAGTAGAAGTAGGAGCAAGAGTAGGAGTAGAAGTATGGGAAGAGGGTAGGGGTGGGAAGGGTAGGGTAGGGTGGGGTAGGGTGGGGGGTAGGGTAGGGTAAGCGGACCAATTGGGTTGGGTTGGGTTGGGTTGGGTTGGCAACTCCAACTCGTAACACTCCTACTTCTGATTCTACTCCTACTCCTACTCTTGATCCTACTCCTACTTCTACTCCTACTCTATTCAATACTTTAGAATGATATTCTCACAGTGGACGAATCCTCATCGTCCTCGACCACCTTGTTTTCCTTGTCTTCCTGGTCCTCCATCTCGTCCACCTCCGGCCACAGCCAACCACCTCCAACAACCACCGATGACCACCTCGGGTTATACCTGGAATAGTAATCAGTCTTTTCAGTACAAGAACTTATCAAAAATATGTGCAAGTATTATTATAATTATTCAATTAATCAATTATGTAATAAATTTTAGTAGCGCACTTATAGCTACTGAATTTGTGCTTGCACGAAAAATGAATTGAAATAATTTATTGTACACACGACAAGTTTGAAAAAGTTTAGATACAATATAATTACAATTGCTATTAAATATTATAAAAATGTTCAACTCACCGAGCACAAATCTTCGTCCTCCTCGTCCTCGTCCTCGTCCTCCCCCTCGTCCACGTCCGTCCACCTCCAACCGCCGCCAACCAACTTCAACGATCACCGCTTCCCACCTCGGGTTATACCTTGAATAGTAATAAATGTTTTCAGTATTAGAACACATCAAAAATATTATGTAAGGATGAATATAAATAACTGATTAATAACAAAATAAATTATATCGGCGCATTTATAGCTCCTGAATTTGGGCTTGCGCGAAAAATGATTTGAAATAATTTATTGTAAAAATGACAAGCTTAAACAAATTTAGATAAAATATAATTACAAGCGCTGTTAAATATTATAAAAATGTTATACTCACCGTGCAGAAATCCTTGTCCTTCTCGTCCACCTTGTTCTCCTCGTCTCCCTCATTCTCCTCCTCCTCGTCCACCTCGACCACCCGCAATTCCCTCTAACCACCTTGGATTATACCTCGAACACTGATAAATATTTTCAGCATTAAAACACATCAAAAATATTGTGTAAGGATCAATATTATTTTTTTTTTTGAGTCATTCCACCAAGATTATGACAAAATTATAAATAATTGTAGAAATTTTAAAAGTGCATTGATAGCTACTGAAATTGGGTTTGGGCGAGAAATGAATTGAAATAATGTATTGTGATCATGACAATTTTAAAAAAATTTAGACAAAATATAACTACAATTGCCATGAAATATTATCAAAATTTTATACTCACCGTGCACAAATCCTCGTCCTCCTAGTCCACCTCATCCCGCGAGAGTCGAGATTCAGCGGGCAGCGGATTTGTAGTGGAAAACCTACGTAGCGCTAGTCCCTGAAGTCGAGTTTCATCAGGTAACTGACCAGGAGCGCAGGAACCACGGAGCGCTTGTCCTGGAACTCGAGTTTCATCAGGTAGCGGACCTCGAGCGCAGAAACGACGGAGCGCTTGTCCTGGAAGTCAAATTCTACCAGGTAGTGGACCTGACGCGGAAAAACTACACGGCGCTTTTCCCTGAAGTCGAGTCTTACCAGATAGCCGACCTGGAGCGCAGAAACCACGTATCGCTTGTCCTGGATCTCGAGCTTCACCAGGTAGCGTACCTGGAGCGTAGAAACTACGGAGCGTTTATCCCTGAAGCCGAGTTTCACCAGGTCACAGACCTGGAGCGCAGGAACCACGGAGCGCTTCTCCTGGAACTCAAGTTGCACCAGGAAATGAACCTGGATAGTAGAAACTACGGATCGCTTGTCTTGGAAGTCGAGTTTCACGAGGTAGGACACCCGGAGTGCAGAAACTACGGAACTCTTGTCCTGGAACTCGAATTTCATCAGGTGGTACACCTCGAGCGCAGAAACTACGGAGCGCTCGTCCTGGAAGTCGAGTTCCACCAGGTAGCGGATCTGGAGCGCAGGAACCATGGAGCGCTTGTCTTGGAAGTCGAGTTTGACCAAGTAGCCGACCCGGAGCGCAGGATCCAGGAGACAGAGAACCCGGTACTCGAAATCTGCTGAGCGCAATTCTCATACGTCCGCTCTACCGCGCGGTTGTTTCCATACTGAAGAATTCGGCTAGCTGATTTTCGATCGATGACGTCGAGAGAAAAAAAATTTTGGGCGACGTCACCTTCTGATCATCCGAACATGCAAACTTTGGTTTCGAACTTCAGTATTGTGTATGATGTATGTTGTACGACGTATGATTCATGATGTATGATGTATGATGTATGGTGTTTGATGTATGATGACATGAGATGATCTGTCATGATTTCAGTTTACACATTTTAGACAAGCAATACGCACTAAATTTTTTCTGCCAATTTCAGACCTAAGCGGCTAGGCTCTTCGATGGTCAGCCTTCGACCAAAGATATATTCTTCAATTAACGTGTCAGCTACTAACGCCGCTGTTCTGTAACAGTTGGATGATAGAAATTTTTGTTCGTAACTTTCAAATGTGTGTTAAAATACACCTGAAGTTTTAAAAAGCTTCGTTCCGTCTCTCCTTCAGAAAAAAAAAAAAAATACGCCGACAATCACTTTCTTCAGTCTTCAAATCATGACACTGCGTTAAATACTGTCTCATATGCGGAACATTCATTTCTTCGCGATCAAAATTAGCGCATCCGTGATGTATTACAGTTACTCTGAATTTTTTTTTATACGAACACTTTCCGAAAAACAATTCTGCCTCTCTACCCAACGTAGATACTTCACTTGCGACTAGCTAAAACAGCGTTTTGATTCGCTGCCTACAAAAATTCAAGATCGATACAGCAAATGAAAAGTTGTTGGAATAATTATGAACATTAATGTTACAGAATACATGGCAGTCCAGTGGGACGAAGAAGATGAAGGTGGGCGGCGGTGGGAAGAGGCGGTGGATGGCCGTTGGAGGTGCTTGGAGGTAGTTGGGGTCGGTTGGCGGTGGACGCGGTTACACATCTTCTCACGGGGATGATCGAGCTGATCGACATTTCTAAGTCGCAGTCGACTAGTAGTCCTACGTACTCACTTTGTACTCTCAATCTCAAGCTTTCACACCGACGCTACTTTGACTGCTACGAATGTCGGTGCGAGCTCGTTAGGTCGAGTCGATAGAGCAAAACCATCCTACGCTCCCAGGCCGCCGAAAACTGGTCACAAAATCTTACATAGGGGTATCCGTCTTCATATTCTTCAGTCAACGGCTAATATCATACGGATAGTGATTTTCAAATATTCACGCGCCTAGAAGCAAACGCGTTCGGTGTACATTCCCGTTGCTTTATCGTGAAATAATTTTTCAGAATTTCCGAAAACCCTCGTTTTTTCTGGCATTTATAGAATTCCGATATTTCAAACTACGTACACGTCGATTTTTGTGGAAGCCATAACTCGTTAAAGGAAAAAAACATTCAATTGCGATTTTGGCAATATTAGGTCGGCCGTATCCACCCTGTTAAAAAGTTCGTTCTCATCTGTTTTCAACATCATTTATCTCTGTTAGTTGCCCGAAAACTGACCCCCCGATTTCAGGCACATAAACTGTTTCACTTTCTGAACAATATACCAAAACTTAGAAACTCTCGTAAGTCAGTCGATTACTGAAAGAACCACCTTAAACAAAATGTAATCGATCATTCAACATGTACTGTGAAAGTGGTATAAAACTGAAATTGTAAGCAAGATGATAGAATTGAAAATTCTTACCTGCGTAAATTCGTCCCTGCTAGGATTCGTTATACAGTAACGATAATCAGATAAATTCTTTCTCGACCTCGAATTGAAGACAAGTGAATCAAAATAATTTCCAAAAATTAATATACGCACTAACGGTCAAAAAAACTCGGGGAGATAATAACCTGTAAAAATAACGGGATCATGTATTATATACACATACGAAACGCAATGATATTACAGCTCGAATCAGCAAAAGTACCAAACATACAGCATCGCATACCAATAACAGATACATACTTAGGTAGACAATCGAGTTCGGAATTTGAGCTGGTTGCAAGACCAACGGTCGACCGCACCCTCCGGTTCGAATGGAACCCCCCTTCACCCCCCCCGGCGGTGAAAAAATACCACGACCCCCGCCGTGAGGCCCCTCTTCCTCCCTCTCGCTGCATCGGCCCGTTCCTTTCCTCTTCTAATATATATTTAATCAGGCCCTTACGGGTATATAACATGTGCACACGGAGAGTCGGACGTGTGGAGTCACAGTACGCGCAGTGTGCCTGAGTTGGTGCAGCGTCGGTTTGGGTGAGCCTGGAAGCACACCTCGGGATGCGCGCAACGTTAAGCCGACACCCACACATCCTCGTCTCGAGCGAGTCGAACACCTTTTTTGAATCAGGGGGTCAAGCGACGCGGTCGTAGATCATCTTAATGCCTCCATTGTTGTTTTAGGACTCTACGGCGACTTTCGACGTGCATATACGGGGTGTCCGCGACGCAATGCGCGTCGCATACCGCGACGGTGTTTCATTTGATCCTTGATTGGTTTGTTCATTCGCTTGAACTCGGTCCGCGATCGCGAATTTTGCAGATATTCATTGCCGCTTTCGCCGTTTTGCTTCAGCCTTTGCAGGATTTCAGGACCTTGGTTGGACGGAAATTGATTCTTTTGATCAATCTTTTTGGTACCACATAGTCATGGTCTGAGTATTTATCTAATTAATGGATATTGTAGAAAGTACGGAAATTTTAAACAAAAGCTTAGACGTCGATGCTTCGATTCAAATCACTTCAAAATTGTCAACAATCTTTTTTTTAGGTTCGTTCGATTATTCACTTTACGACGGCTTATTTTAATCAATAATACTTTTCACCAATTCACTGAAACAGTTTTTCTCACCATGTTGGTATCGTTGAATATTAAATTTTACAAAATCTCACTGACATGCATACCGATCAACAAATAGCAATATTGAACTGACGATGGAAAAACAATCTGTTTCGTTAACTTTGTGGAAAATAATCTTGTAAGTAAAATGAGCAACTATAGAGTGAAATGGAACGAATCTACAAAGTTCTTAACAATGTTGAAGCAATTTGAAACGAAGCGTCTATATCTAAACTAATTCTCTTTACAGTATTTTCGTATTTTTGAAACAATCTTCGCAGTTTAGGAACACGATAATCACTGATAAATACTCAATATACGACTATCTCGTTATAAAGATAGTGAAAAGTATCGATTCTCGACCAATGTACGTCCTCGATACTCGATTCCATCCACGCGTGGATACGAAGCTCGCAGTGGCATTTATACCTACTCGTACACATACATGTATATCCGTGCATGTATAGGTATACTCCTATGTATAATGGGTGGTAAGGAATTTGCCTGGAATTCAATTCCCTCGGATCAGTTGTGTGCGTTTTATAGTATACGGGTCGAGAGAAGCTGGGACTTCGCGGAGTCAAGGCGAAGCTTTATTGTGTTTCTTTAAGCCTTGTTGCGGGATCGCCGCTAAATAATCAAAGTAGGCACGGGTATTATAGGTATACCTGTAGGCCCAGGGTATGCGCCCAGGATCAAAGGGCGCGATCGAGGACCTCCCGCAGTAACGCGAGACGCTTGCGAACTCTTAGAGTGTCATCGAGACTGTAGGCAGCCTCTTTCCTCCTCCCCACCTTTCTTCGAAGGTGCGTATTTTACGATCGAAAGTCAATCCCGTCGTCTTTGAGTTCTGCGGTTCAAGTAGATAGCGTGGATTTTTTTTTATTTTTATTTTTTTTTGTGCTTGTCTCCCCCCCCCCCCCCCCCCCCTTCAAAGAAAACAGGTGTCGGTGTTGGTTTCACATACGCAGATATTGCATTGCGCGTTCTTTGCTCACTCTGCATCTCGTTAAACTCGAAACCATGATTGTTGGGGGGTTAAATAATTTATGGAAAAAAACTACACTGTGGCATTACAGCGATAATTGTTAAATACTGTAAATTGTGCTATTTTATTGATCAGATTCTCGCCTCGTATGATGGGTAATGACCGTTTCCTTTTCTCAATCATGATGATTCTGACTGACAATAAATTTTCCTGTACAGTGTCTACTATTTCACGTGTAGCTAAGCCTGATTGTATCAATAACAACAAGAAGGGGAAAAAGGAAAGAAGACAGAAGAAAGAAGAAAGAATATACTGGCCATCCATTACCTTAGTTGTCAAGCAACTCACGATTAGTTATAATTTTTATTACACTTCTGTATTAAGCAGTTGACTAATGGCAAACTCTTCTCAGAGGAATTAATTACACCGTATTAGATGCCATCTTCTAAATAAAAATCGTCAAATATATTCTATTTCTATCATTGATTAGCTCAAGTTTGAGCGAGACTGAATATTGTAGGTTAGAACAAAGTAGACAATTATGCATGTATAAGATGTACGTTGATTAGATTCACATTGATCAAAATTGTCTCAATTTGGAAATCCAACATCAGACGGCGTTGGATTGACATCAAACTGACAGTGAACGTAGTCTGTGAAAGTTAATGCCAAAATTTTTCTCACAGCGTACGTTCCAGTAAAATATTGCAAGAACGCAAAAACCATAAGAAATCATGCAAAGTAGGTCATGTACGTCAAGTACATGATCCAATTTTTTCATCCCATCTCTATTTGTCCACGTGCCAGAGCCTCGTAGGTACAAGACGAAGACTTTGTTCTGCTCGGAGTTTATTAAGGGTTCGCGACACAGACGCGGTATTCCGGCGACTGTGTACGGCAGCCGCGATCCGGGCCGGACTCGCAAAGCCGAAAGATATTTTTGGTATTCATACAGACCCCGGGGTGAAGAGCTGGAAGCGGGATGAGAGATAAGGTATTCGAAGATAAAGGGTTGGGTCGGGGGCTGAAACGCGAGCTCGGGCAAAACTGGGCAAGGAGACCTCTGCCCTCTTAACCTCGCAACCATCGCGATGCATTGTTGGGATTGTCGGCCCTCCTCGCCATCCCCGGTACTCGAAACTTCCGAGAAATCGATCGTATTTATTGGCAGCGAGGACCTCTTCGGGGACTCTGCCTCCTCCTCCGTTTTCGAGACGCCAAACTAGGGAAGAGTCGAAAAAGAAGGAGCGCCATCCTCCTCGGTTATATTACGAACATTAAACATTCTTCAAACTTCTTCTGTAAACATTTTTCAACCTCGATTCCGCAGGCGAAGAGGGCGAGCGGGAAGCACGCGGCGGCATCCGGGTGGACCGTCCGGCTGAAACAGGGAAGCGCACTCATCGGCGGCTTGTTTCCACGGGAGCGGGACCGTAACTTCAGGCGTAATTCCGAGCCGCGCGGTGCGAACGAGTTACGGCCGACACGGATCGCGAATTACCAAAGCAGGGACGTTCCGTTTGCTCGTGGCCAAGGCGGGTAGGCGACATCGGAAACTACTCCGATTAAGGCCCACGCAGTGGCGCGGACTTCGGCCCGGAGGAATCGTGAAGGATATGAAAGAATCCCGGTATCCGGTACAGAGGGATCTATCTATTCACGACACGCTGGAGTGGGATGAAGAAATCGTTGGAGCACATGGCTCCGATGTGCCCGAAGGGCCGTATGCAGAGTGGAGCTTTCCTCACAGGGCTTGGCATTGTTTTATTTTCGATTGGTGGACTAGCTTGCTTTCGTTTAATCCATTAAGGCGATCGACAACCGGAGAAGGAACGCGGAGGATCGAGCGAGAGGAGATGGAGGAATGACAGAGAGAGAAAAGGGCCCACTGGCTCGTGCGCGGCCCCGAACACGCCGATAAGGGCCGTCAAGTTGTGTGCATGAAATGGGCCCGGTTCGTCTGCCGGCGATCCGTATAAACGCTGCCTCTACGGTGCTCGATCGTGTGTCGTAAAATACCAGCCCAGGCTGATCATGATGAAGCGAAAAAGAGTGACGTGGAAAGGCCTGAAAATGAAAATGGGGCGATCTTGTACTAATCCGGATGTGAACCTGGATCAGTCGATAGATCAGAAACGCGAGACGGAGAGAGTGACGCGCGTGAGATGGTATTTAGCCTTTGACCTCGCGCGAAGAGGTTCGTTTTCGACTGCAGTACCCTTCCGCAGGCGAACAACTCTCACTCTCGCTCTCTTTTCGTCTCGCCATCTTTCTCTTGACCTCAGAACGAGAACGGTATGAGCGAGGCGGTATTTTCAAGACTTTGATAAATACTTGACGAGGGGCAATCGCGAGCTTTGGTAATTATCGACACGGTAGTGTCTGCTCCGATCTTGCCTACCAATGCTCGGTGCTCTTTGGGGGAGCGACCGAATCCCGAGCAACAGATGGCGACGAAAGAGCTCCTCGTAAAGGGGTGAGATAATCCTACAATGATAATCACCGGCGCTCACCCTCCGCTGTTTCTGATCCGTCAACTAGCGCGTAACTAGTTGTACAATCGCACTTACATGCGGGTGCTAACAGGCCGGAAGGGCTGACATTATAGTTTCGCATCGCTAGGCTTCTGAGTATCACAATTTTCAACGGTTTTCCCGAGCCATTGGGGTGAAGTATGTTTTTGGCACACGAATCGATCGTCCGTTCTCATAACCATTCGGCAGTCGATCAAGGTCAGTTGAAGTCTAGTTCCGTTTTGGGATTGATAATCCCGGTCACGGTGGTACTTTAGGTCGACGAAAATCACTTGATCTTACGCAAGTAGGTGAAGCAATTTTTACTGGCTGTACAGCACAAGCTGTCCTCGACACTGTGTCAAGTGGAATAAACATTGTAGTCAAAAAAATGTTCTCCAATGGCATGTCACGTTTTATACTTTTATTCCTTATGCACCCAATCTGACTTTCGCACAATTACTGAACTACTGCACAGGAATTTGTACAAGGACACCAATTTTCCAGATCCTGACGTAAGAATACACCTGAAATTAAATTCAGGTGTATAAGTTACAGAAACCACTCGTTCTTCAATTCTACAGATATTGTTGCCGATCTCGATGAAAATGAACCGCAGTATAAACAATATGCTGAACATTTCCAATACCTATGACGAATGGATCGCCAATCGCTTTCAAAAATTGGCGAAAGTCTTCACGCCGTGATGCTCGGTAAGTGGTAACTTTTTCGGGATATTTTTGCCAGTATTTGCATGATTAATACAGCGAGTTCGAGACCTCTGGGCATGACAATATCTGCTCGTGAGCGTTAACGTCTGGCGAAGGAGGATAAAGAAGGACGCAGTGATTCCGGGGCCATTTGAACTCGTTTTCCGAGGATCCAACTACGGGCTACAGAGTCCCGTGCACGTGGTGGAGTACAGCCGAGGATACGCCGTGCATGTTGGTATACCTGTAACGGCGGACGAGGAGCACAGGGTGTTATATATGGAGAACAACATAAACTCTGCTCATAACGACGCTTGCTATATAGAGATTTCTTTGCTTCGCTCTCTGGCACTCACTCCGTCTCTCTTTCTCCTCCCGTCCTCCTCCACCCCGCGCGTACGGACGGGCGGACAGACGCGTGCACGAGTCTTGTTGCACCGCGGTTCCGTCGTGTCGACGAGAAGAGGACGCCGTTCGAGCATGAAAGCGAGAGACGGTAGAAAGGAAGAGAGAAGGAGAGTTGGCGAGTTTTACAGGATCCTCCGACACCTCTCGGCCGTTAAGCCGTAGCCCGTCTCTCGTCTTTCCTTTTACTCTTTTCACTGAATTTCTTTTTTGCCGTTCCTCGGGCTCGGTTAATTAGATTTTGATGGCCGGCGCAAGGATTTGCATCCTTTATTTGGTCCCGGGTCGCGGCCGTGCCGTACAAGCGTCCCGAGGTGAGGAAGCCGAGCGTTCCGCAGTCAACGTGGGCACACGTCGCTCCTCTGGATTGATCTGACGATTTAGCGCTGCAGAGGCCAGGTGTCAACGAGCCGGTCCGGCTGCCAAACGAGCATAACACGCGGCTCGTTGTAGACTCTAACCTTGCAACGACGTCCAGCGGATTGCCCCGTGCATTATTACCCCCAGAGCCGAACGCCGCGGAACGACCGTTCCCGGTAGAGACAGAGATTCACGGGAAGATGCCGGGCCGCATTGCACTCAACGCGGTGTTGCACCGCGCTCGTTCATCTCGAATCTGGTAATCGGTTCTCCTCATTCGTCTGTACAAGCGGAGTGCAGCAGCCCAACGCTGAGCCGCAGAGCTCTAAACGGTTGACTGAAATTCCGTCGCGGCGGGGGCGATCGCCGATGGCGGACGGCGATGCGGTGAGTGGAAAGGGGCAGGGGGGGGGGGGGGGGAGGGCGGCCTGGTACCTGCGTGAGGGCAGACGTCAAAACACACTTCATCCATATTATACTTGGGCAGGTTGGTGGCCGAGGCATAGTTCGAACACCAGGACTTACGAGATGCCTACGGAGCAGGGAATGACGAGAATGACTTGCACTCGACGTCCACTGCGTTCTCTCTTCATCTCCTTCCCTCTCTCTTTCTCTCTCTCTCTCATTCTCTGTTGCCTCGTCTCGTCGAACGGAGGAGAGGGCAGGCTTAATTTAATTAATTCCATGC
Source organism: Neodiprion lecontei (assembly GCF_021901455.1). Classification (NCBI taxonomy): domain Eukaryota; kingdom Metazoa; phylum Arthropoda; class Insecta; order Hymenoptera; family Diprionidae; genus Neodiprion; species Neodiprion lecontei. Next base: position 21,464,998 of record NC_060262.1, read on the forward strand.
GCCATCTTGACAAGTGTATGGTATAATATATATATTTATATATGTACATATATATATACACCACGCATACGCTCAAGGGAATGGACAGAGCCGAGTGTACGTGTGTGCATTGTTAATCGTGCGGGCCACTATGCGGAATCATTTTTATAGCGATCCGAGGGATCCTGGTCAGCCGTTACGTCCACGTCTCGAGTCACAAGCTGTGGAAATGGATGCTTCACTGGAGAGTTTGCCGCAATTGGTGCCATTTTGCTTGGCATTATTTGCGAAGTCAAAATTGCTAAATGAGTTGTGAGGAGGTATCGCTGGTGTAACAACTGAGCTGAGTGAATCGGTCGGTGCCGTTCGTTCCTATCGGTGCGTTAACGCACCTAGTGCATCCCCGGGGAGAGATCCTCAATCGGATAAACTAAAATCAACATGGATATTGGATACGGGGTTATGCGCATGTGATGCGTACACGGAGGATTGACGGATATAGATGTGTTTCCTCGTGTACCGCTTACAGGCATACGAGGGTTCGTGTATGTATTGTGCATTGTGTAGAGCTTGCGCCGTGCGGGACGGACGCTACTATAAGAATCCACGAAAGATTAGGATCTTTATTGGGACGTGTCGTGGCCTCGGGGGATATTTAGTCCCTAATTTCCGATCAATCAAATTTCGAAAAATAAAATAAATCAACGTCTCCCGGTACGGCGGGGCCCCGCCGCCGAAGTTTTGTGGGCGGTCAGAGCGATCCGAACCGAGGCGCGCTAACTAGGGGCACAATGCTAGCATTAGAGATTTTTTTGATTCCTTTTCTCGTTTTCCCCCTTTCTTTCTTTTTCTATTCCACGTTCGATTTTTTCCTTCCTTATTACCTTTTTTTCTTTTCTTTTTTCCTCTCTCTCTCTCTCTTATTCAAGAATATAGCCGCAACGTCCGTCAGGGGGCGACGAGACGGGGAGGCAAAGAAGCGCAGCTAGGCTCAGGGAGACGTAATGGAGGAAGAACGGTGCGCGCACACAATCGCACACGCATATCTGTAAATCCACACGGTCGAGCGTGCGTGTAGCCGCACACGTGCGTACAATACCGAGGAGAAACGGAACGGTGAGATGAGAGATAACCTCTCTTCATTGGGAGAGAGGAGAAATAGAAAAAGAAGAATGGTCCGGGGCGTCGGCGGGGGGTGGGGAGGAGATGCCAGCCGTCGATAACTAACTCGGCGTGATCATTGAAAAATGACTGTCAAACATTCTTGTCCTTTTAACTCGCGCGAGGGGGATTTCCCCCCATCATCCCCCCTCCCCACCCACCCGGGGACCGACTGCCCTTCTCCCCGCGGAGACTAATGGTCCAGAAACGTGTCAGCCGACTCCCGCTGAAGGGCTGGACTGCTAATTTTTCGTGCCCCGGTCTCACCGGGCCGGAAACAAGGTCTGGAAGGTGCGGGAAGATCCGCCGTTTCTTTACGCCGAATTCACCGGCTGAAAACGATTTTAGGAAATTTCGTGCCGATGAGAGGGTTGCGCGTATATTTCAACCGATGAGTGGAGGACGGGGGAATTTTTTACCCCGAAAGAGGGCGGTCCTGATACTCGAGGGTCACGAATCCCGGTTCTTCTCGGCTTCAATTGTTTTCCGCTTTCCCGTGAAACGGACTCACTCCTCTTCTCCCTCCTTCCCTCCCTCTCTCGCAAGGCAGCGGGGCGAAGTTCACGCACGTATCCACAGCAAACCCACCCCCGTTTCTCGAATAGGCGGACCGGGCGGTTGACGGAAAACGCTCCGCAGGGCTACCCACCCCCGCTAAACCCCCTTCAGTTAAAGTCAACGGCAGCCAACGGGCGGATTATGGACGAGCGAACATTAGAGGAGGAATTGCCACCGCGCGAGGCTTGCCTCGCCCGTATTTATTTACTCTCCTTTATGCTTTATTTTTATTTATTTTTCCTATTCGCTTTTTACACCGCCCTCCCTTAACGACCGATATAAATTTTCCTACGGCGCCCCTTCTTCGCCATGTCGCGCATCCCTGCCACACCGGTTCTCCGCTCCCGGGGATCCCGCGGCCGGCCATTCAATAAACAATTTTCACTATCCAGCGAAAGACCCGCGGCGTTACACCCACTTCGGGAAGATCGACTGCCCGGGGTCGCGATATCGCATTACGGGCCTTTCGCGACGAATCAATCAACATCGGCGCGGGTGCAGCGCGCTCTGACCGTAAGGCGGGTTCGCCGCGTTCCCCGAGATGAAGCGGAACGCGAGGAACTGGGAACGGGGAACGAAGAACCGGGAACGGGAGAGCAAAGAACGAGGGAGACGCGTGTTGCCCGGGGGTGCCAAGCGCAGGATAATAATTTTATAATTGGGGGAATTACTCCGGCTCGCCGGGTACAGTCTTACCCCTTGGGGAGCGTGGGAGGCCGGAACACCGTTGTCTCTGGAGCGCGGTTCTGGAGGCCGCTTTCTAACCGGTATGTACCGCCGACGAAGCCGTGGGTGAGATATGGCCGCATAATCATCGAATCATTATCTCGAATACCTCGAGTCTAACCCATACTCGCGAGCGAGACGTCGCGGGCAGACAGACAGCCAGGTAGGCGGGTAGGTGCGGGGCACGCCATGCCGAATTATGAAATTACCCGTACTCGTTAGAGCGTTATGACCACTTTATCAAAAAGTTAATACTTACTTCGGGATCTATTATATATCTACCGGCGATCTAACTCCCTCCGGGCTTTCTTCGTTCCGCGATTCACCGCCCTCGACGCAGCTTTTGGTACTATACCCTTAGATTTGCGTCACGAAGCAATCCTGATCCGATACGATGTTACAACTGCGGCTCTTCAACCCAGGTTCGTTTTCGAAATGAAACACCAAGTATTTTCGAATGTCTTCGAAGTCATCGTAGAGTCTCAAAGTTCCACTTCGATCGGTGCATCGATGCTTGTTCTTTGTCCAAATTCGGATTTTCCCGGAATACTCACAGTCACGAAACTTGGAAACTCCGTCCTACAACTGAATACCAAAATCCAGGAATGTAACTCGTATAGAGGCTAAATTTTTTCTCGTTGCAAAAAGGGAAACTTTTCCTATCGTTGGCAAATATTCTCGAGGCAAAAGAGTACGCAGGGTTCCGACTACTGATGCAAAATGTCCTATGAACGTCGTTTTATAGCTGTGGAAATGCTGAACTAACGCAAAAAAAATATATTCCGTACAGTTTTTTTGTCCTAATCCTGCGCTTACTACTGCGTTTCCATATTTTCTACCGAACAGAGTTTGACCTAACATGGGATCGAAATTACCCGAATTCGTAAATAATTTGAAGATGAAAGTGGTTCGTATAGCGTGAATCCGTTGGCTAGTGCTGATCGTTCTTTTTTTTTAAAAACTTTCAGTTTGAAAGCAGTTTGTCGCTGCAAACGTAAAATCTACCGAAGCCCCATCACGATCAGCGATCGAGGTGGGGTGAGAATATTGAATCCTCTGAGGCAGCAGCCGTCAAAAGCCTGCGTAATTATGTTCGGAACGAGCCCTTTGGCCTGTTTGGTCCGTTGATTGGTCAGCATTTATAGTTAAAATTGCCTCTATTTCGTTTAATACTCGGGATATTTTCACGGAACGGACTATAGCAGTCGTTATCCCAAATAATTACCCGCAACCTTCGAACCTCGCGGTTGTGTCCATATATTGGAACAAAGAGCCAAAGAGACCATCGGCAGTTATTCACCTTCGAGAACTCATCCATCCTGCCTTCGCGGTAACTCTGCATTGGCTCCGCGCATTCCGGCGCCCATGCAAGGCATCGAAATTCGCCGAGGTTCTCGATTCTACAGATTCAACACGATGACCGTCTAATTCCATCTAATTCTGGAAGCTCGGATGCTCGGCTGGTACTACGTGCACATTCCCCGCATGATTGCTTTCGGAGGAATATCGCGTACCTGCCTTTCCATGCCTACCTGCCCGTGGCGTTATTGTTGAAAACGCTCAATCGTCGCGGCTGATTGAATAAGATGGAAAAATTGTGAAATTTGATCGGGAATCGAATCGCATCCTCGAGTCTTCGAGAGTGCAATTAACCTCCGCGGCTACCTCGGAGTCCTCGAAACTCTCACTTGACTGCGGTCGAACGTAGCCGGTGTCAGATATTCCGCCACACAAAGGAAAACCATCTTGAAGATATTTGGAGGCCCTGGTGCAGTCGGTCCTGAGCCGCGTGTAAGCTGGCCTAAGGTCATTGGCTAGCCGGCCGTTGAAACGAAACCAACAAGGCGACGTCCGTCTCAGCGGGGCACAGTCATTGGATCACGTGCTTTTGCGGTCGCAATCATTTCCTATTATTATTGATCACTCTACCTTCCAATATTATGACTTACAATAAAGTTACACTCCGTTTCGACTAACTCCAACACTCGCTCACGTATCCGGGCACAGCACATGCGGTAAGACGTTTCATCCCTCTTCAATAATTCGTTGCAAAACAGTCAGAGTGTCGCTTAGAGCACGGAAAACCCTTCGAACCAGCACAGAGAGAAATATAGGATCGGAAAAAAATGATGTACACTCAAGTGCCAGGGGTGCCATAAATGGACACTGTAAAAAGTATGCATGGTGCTAAAATTGGCCGTAGTGGACTATCATAGAACAATTGTTTTGATCAATGCGGGAATTTCTCATCAAATGGTGTTGGAGTGACACTGCATAGTGTTCAATTGACGTCAGATAGTGTAGAATTGGCAGCAAATCATACTCCACATAGAAGTGAACCGCGACATGTTTCTTACGGAGTTGATTCGGGGCTGATTTTATAATTGCGAGGGTGCAGATGTAAGGTCTTCGGTATTGGAATTTGTAAATCAGTACCTCGAATCTGATCCCCGTTTTCCCGTGCTTTTGATTTCACCCCAGAACCAGGGTAAGACTACAGCAGCTTATCGTACACCGCGGAAGTTAACAAGAAAGTTTAGAAGTGCTCTTGGCCGCCCTGTTTTCGGGTTATTAGCAAAGTTGCTTTTCCCCCCCGTCCAATGTTACCGCGGTATCCTCTAATTACAAGTTTCCCATCTCGTCTCTCTTGCCCGACGCATTTCCCCTCCCTCTCTCGATCCTCGTACACCATCCTCCGGCTCGACGCGCAAGATGTGCTTTTCTTACAGCCGGAGACACTCCTGCAAACCGATCCACTATCGTCTGTCCATTAGTCACTCCAGCGACCCCCCTCGATTCTCTCGTAAAGAACTTGAAAAGCAGAGCAATTTCACCGGAAGCTATCGAAACGGAAGGTGAAAGACGTGAAAGACAACGAAGGAGGAAAATTTCGACGCCAAACATCACAGAAATTTTCCATTCAAGACCGATGGCGGGTGGGCGGACAATTCAATTAGTAATTTGGAATTCTCGCGAGTATCGCGATTTCTTTCCGTATCTACTTTCAACGTTCGTTAAAAATACTTGTTTGTTGATTTCACCGGACACTTTGTTCGTTGGTTCTCTCCGTATAATTTGCCCATTGACCGAGGAGCCAGGCGTAGCAAAGCCGCAACCGCAGCGCGGATCGAGCCAGCTTACGTCACCGAGGTAGAAATCGTTTGTCACCGACACGGAAAGAATCTCAGTTCTCAAGTTGACCTTTAAGACGTTTTGGTCACGGTTCCGTGCCGCCCGCGTCGCGAGGATGCACACGCGCAAAGGTACGGATCCACACTTGGGCCTCTTTCTTTATCTTTAATTAATATAAATATTCATGACCAGTCGTATCGAGGAGCCTGTCGGCTTGTATCGATCAGCCGTTAGAACGTTCCATAAAATATTCGTTACATTCTTTCCTCCTGGTTACGTAATACGACTCTTTCACGTTATGACTGTTGAATTATCTTTCCGTGTCTTAAGGATCCCGACGTAAGCTCCGGACGGCTCTTGGTGATAAAATTAAATCCACAAGAAAGAAATAGAGGAAGATGAGAAGAAAAAAAGAAAAAGAAATAGACCGAAACAAAGATCCACGTGATTTGAACGTCGCACAGATAAATCAGTCAAGCGACCGCGGGGATTAGCCTCGCGAACGATTCCAGCCGAATACGTATACGACTGTGAATCACCCGGTCGATTTCAGGCCGGCTGCTCGATCTCCTGCCGGCAGGTAGGTACCATCCGATTCTTCTTTCTTTCTTTGTGAAATTTTAATATTTCGTGCCGGACGGACGTTTCGACGGATGCTGATTCCGAATTCGACGACTTCACCATCCGCGGTACGCCCCAATTATGCGAAATATCAGCCAGCAGCGGGGCGATCATCGCATCTGCATTTTCCGTTACACGATAGGGACTAATTGCGAGCCGAGGTGGCTGGCTGCTGCGCAAAGCGCCGAAATCTCGACAGTTGTTCGAGGCCTCGGAGCAACTGGCGGGTCTGAAATCCCCGATAATCCGTCGATTCCCTTGTCATAATTAGCGTAATAAGTAGTTTTTTATTCCCTTGTATAATATAAAGCGGGGTACCTGGGCGGGTTCGCAGCCAGGCGGCGGCCTAAGTAGCGTAGGTACCGCAGCGGTGAGCACGGAGCCGAGAGATGAAAAGAAAGTGATAGTTGAAGGCAGCTAATTTCGTACCGGCTAACAAAGAACAAAGAGGGAAGAACAAAGGTACGAGGATATGCATGCGGAGAACGGCAAAGCATTGCGACGCTGCGGGCACATCCTCCCCCATTCAACTCTTTGAGCCGCGGCATTCAATGCGCGGGCACCCCTTTGCTTTGGACTTTGGAACGTTTTTGCCGGCTTTTATACGCACGTACACACCGACGCCGCACGCACAGGGCTCGATGGGTGCCCCACCGACAAAAGGGGCACCCGCCTCGACCCGGGCCCCCAGCCATCCTACTCGGCCTCATCTCAGAAACGATTTAATTACGGTGTTTAACAGGTAATTAGCTGTCCACCGGGCGCCCATTTACATGCTTACTCCGACAGGCGGTCCTTACTTCCGTGCTCGTGTTCACCTCCCTTTAAAATTTTCCCTCCCCTTTGACTCCACGGCATGTTTGTGTTTTTATTTGTATTCAGTTTTCTCTGTTCTCTCTTTCTCTCTCTCTTACTTTTTTCTTGCGACTCGTAAGCGCGTGATTTTGTCAAAATTGCTCCCACAAACTGGTACAGAAATTACACCTCGACTCGTTTTACGTTCAGAACTTTATAGTGTCATCGTAGCGCGATTGCTGTATAAATTGCATCACTTGGTGTCAAATTTTGGTAGACCGTCGACAGATTTTTACTATCAAACGGAGCAGTCGCGGTCCTTCTTCCGAAGCTGTTGATATCAAAGTTGGTAAAAATATAGCAGAAACAATTTACCATTTTAGCTATACCATTCAGGATTTCAGATAAAGCATAACGATTTGTACCGTAAAATAATACTCGGTTGTCACGGTGTCGTCGGCCGCAGTTATTATTTGACGTCTCTCTTCCGTGGTACCCGCTTTGTTAGACCGATGGCTGTACCGAAGTAATTTACCGGGTTATTCGCGTATTATTTAGGATCGTATAGAATTATTCCTCTCCAACGGTGCACGAGAGTACTTTTCCCCGATGCACATGCAGCGGCACGCCGAAGGCGTTGCGGGTTGGTCCGAAGACCAAAACGAGAATAAGACACCTCGCGTGTCCCTCGCCGTGGCAAAAGAATGAGATATGGAAAAGGGGCAACTTTAGGATACGAATCCGTCGATAATTATCCGGCATATCTCGTACGACGCGAGTGCCAGTGCGTGCGTCGATCCCGAGTTTATTTCACCGTTGCAGAACCAATCGGGCACTCTTCGCCTTCGCGTCGATATTCACGTCATACGCCCGATGATGCGGTGTGCGAGCGTGTTTCAGGTACCCCATACACGTTGCCGCGAACGACGCCGGGGTGATCGGACCCGTTGTTTCTGTCTCTCTCCCAGTCCCTCCGCCGCATCCGCGATGCAACTCGCCTGTGCGAGTGCTGCAACCCACACACGCACACAAACAAACGCATCGGAGGCTGAGAGCAGCACCGTTGCGGCCGAGTTCCTCTGGCTACCCGAAGGTGCAGATGCAGTCTTTGTAATGCTAATGTATAGTTGCGTATATAGTTCGCGCAACGCGTCTCTCCGAGGGGGCGTTCGGGGGTAGAATGAATTCCTGGTGGACCCAGATGCCGCTGGTCCCGAATTTACACGCGTCGAGTTCATTCGGTCCGCGCTGCAGGACACATCAGAAGTGTACCGATGTCCGGTTCCCCGAGACACACACTCTCGTGATTCCGAGTCCGGAGAACACGGTATAACACGTTGTACCCGTGGAGGAGAGCCAGGTGTGCGCGAATCAACGCCAGGGTATAACTCGCTAACGACTTCTGTGCCTGGGCTGGATGGAAAGGGGGCTGCGGCAGGGTTAAGCTCGGGCTTAAATATCAATCAGTGGTAGCGCGGGCGGCGGTGGAGTCGAGTGGAATGGTGTGGTGCAGGTTTCGCCTGGCGGGTGTTTAATTAGCAGCTCGAGAACCAGCGGACTGCTGGCACTCTGCTACTCAGAACTCAATCAGATCCCTTCATAAGAGTCGCGTACACCGCATACCTGCCTGCATCTTGGGCTTACCTGCCGGGATGTATCTGGGATGGAGTGAGAGAGAGAGAGAGAGAGAAAGCGAGGACTGGCCCGGACTCGGACCGCTCAGGGCCGAGACTGGGCCCCCGCGAATCGGGGCCCGGCCGGACTGCGAGGCATAGACCGTAAATTGGACCTCCCTGTCGGAGCTACCGGGTATACGTATGTGTAAACGGGTGAAAACGATCGCCAACGACGCTCGGGAGTAACGCCGTCATTGTCGTTGTGGTCGCCTTATTGAGAAGGCGGGGCAGGGGACGAGCAGCGTTTGGTTGTTTCCATCGCAATTCGGTATGCGCGCGTGGTGTACGCCTTACTAGGGATTTCGGAATACCGAAGCAAACCGCGATACGAATAACTATCGACCAATTAAACGTCCACTCGAAGCTCTAAGGCCCAAGGCGAGATGGCGAAACGAAGAGCGAAACTACCATTGTTTTCAAGGCGAGAGATCAAATCATCGCATTGTACCCTCGCACGCGTCTTAAAAGACCTCGTTTTATTCCCGCCGATATAAACCGACAATTCGCATTGTGTTCGAACGCCTGTTTCTACCACCGACACCCTATTTCCAGCGCTGCAGACGAAAGGAACATTCGCCTCGGGTGTTCTATTTATATTTTGTTCAAGTGAATCAGTTCCTTATGACGAAACGAATACTTTTTCATATTCAGTTATCGAAATACTAAGAATATCTAACGCTCGATTCAACCTTTCCCGATTGACGATCGGTTTGCGCGATATTATTGGTTGGAAAACGTACTTGCAGAAGGATAAAATTTCTCATGCCGATTAGTTGCCTTGGGGAATAATAGCCTGGCAAAATGTACACGTATAATAGAAGACGAATTGCCGATGCGTGCCCGGATCTTCAATTACGTATACGAAAGGCACTGTAACATCGGATTGTACCAATGTATACCAGAAGCAGCGGAGCGGTTCGTTCTAAATCGTCGGGATTTGGTTAGTTCTGTTTTTTTTTTTTCTTTTTTTTTTTATCTCATTTGTTTTCTCATTTTTTATCTATTCGATGTCCCGTTCGCCGTGGTAAATATGCCGATACACCGTGAGGATGATGTTATTAGCCGAGCGTGAAGTATATCCACAGTGGATAGATGACATAAAGCGAGATAAGCAGGAAATGCAAAGGTCAATGGGAAACACTTATCAGTGAGCATTAAACAGGGTGTCCAGCTGAATCGGTTATCGAGATCGGTCGTCTCAAGACGCAATTACCATTTCAAATGCTCACCTCGGAGCCCGTGACTCCAGAGACGGGGGACCCCTTGGCCCCGTGGCGAGAGGAGAGATGAGAGGAGAAAAGAGGAGAGGAGAGGAGAGGAGAGAGTCCGGGCCGCAGTCCTCTCCACGGACTCTTTATTTCGTGCGTTCCTCCGGGTGGTCCGCACCGGTGCAGTGGGAGGGGTTATTATTTAGTTTGCCCACTTCTATCTCCCATCTCTTCTCGCCTCGTCTCCCTCCCGAGCTCTCTTTTCCTCTCCGGTTCTTCCCTGTCGGTCGCGCATGCATTCACACCCACGCCTATTCTCATTCTAATCAGCTCCACCACCTTACGGTTCTCGATCCTCGTGGAAGCATCGCGCTGCAGCGGCCCGTCGCGCCGAGAGGAAACCCCGAGGCCCCTTCTTCGAGAGGCATTATTATTTTAGTGCCCTCTTCTCGCCGGCGAGTGTATGGGGCGCGGGTCGTTTCTTAATACGCCAACCGCAGTCTACCGCCCCCGTTCGCCTCCTGCGAGAGCGTTCGTCTGGCAAAGAGGAGTAGATGAACAGAAGTAGACAAATATATGGACGTCGAGACGGGGGGAGAGGTCATGTTTATTGTACTCCGCGGCACAGCTCCAACTGGTTGTCGAGTCGAACGACGAGTATTTCGAATGAAATTCAGCATCGATATCATCATCGTTAAAGGACCGTCGATATCGTCGCGATAATCCTTCGCGACGCTTGCATCGAGGCAGACAATCCGCTTCTGCTTCTGACGCCGATGCTGCATATATGTGACAATGAACTTGCTGTTACCCACGATCGATGCCAGGCCTCAGCCTCAGCCTCATTTCCTCGCTGGCTATAGAGGCATTACCGCGTTCGATTATGGAAGCAGCGACTATAGATATAAATAATTGATTGAACTCTGCAGGCACGTCCGGGCAGCTTCTCGATGCAGATCGCAATCCGCGCCTCGACGACCGATCGACTCCCGGATAGATTCCCTCACAATTACTTTTCCGTTCGAGGCGATCATTTTCCGCCGTTTCCATCCGTCTAGCTGCGTCTGCCGCATCACACCGCTGCCGATCTTCTCCATCCGTCCGCGGCGAGTGTTATTCAACAACGAAGTCGGTCTGCAGCGGTATGCGAACTATGCCGTGGCGGTTCAGCCAGACACACGCACTACCACTTGTACGAGGTGTTTATCAATTTCATTCTCGTCAATTTGTCATTCTTGCGCGTATCGCGAAGCATCGCTTGATTAGCATGCCGGCTGGCTCGATCAGATGCGCCGCAAACGGACAGCTCGCCCTCGCGCGGGGCAAATCGTGGAATCCGAGTAAGCTGCAAGGATGAAATATCAACACCCTCGACTTGCGACAGTGATTATTTTGCGAAATTCTAGCCTTGAGGCTACTCCGGGATCCGCAACTACGACGCCTCGAGATGACTGACGAGAAAACGCTCGACTCCGTTTAACCTCGGGGTGCCCTCAGCTCGGACGGAGCTTTTTCGTTCCCCAGGGTTGGCCGTGGCTTGCATCGGAGTCTTCTTTACACCTGACGTGGAAATAAACAAGGGAACGAACGGAGAGCTGCAACGGGACGAAAGATGGGGCAATAAATATGGCCGCGGTTATAGGTGGTGTGCGTGTATGGTGTGCCTTCGAGTTAATTACTCGCGTAGTAAATTATCGGTTAATGAGGTGCCGGGTGGCTTGCGTGGCCCCGGGCATCCCGGGAATCCTGGCCATCCCTGGCCTCGCAACCTAGGCACTAATAAATCCGCGAGAGAGAGGAAGAGAGAGGAGATATTGTTAGCTCCAAGGTAAATCATATAATGCGCGCTGAGCTCCTTGCGATGGCCCGGCGGAGCGAGAGGGACGGCTAAGCTCACTTTGCTGCCGCTGCTGCCTCGCCCTCCAAGTGAGACAAACGCCTCGACGACGGTGAAGGTGTTTTCGTTGGCGCAGGTTATCCTCGAGGACGTGGACGCGTGGGTCCGTCATTAGAAGCTCCGTATTTTCCCCCTCCGGGCCTCGTTCCTTCCTTATACGGGATAGTGTGCCCTCTTTGCGAGGAGAAAGAGAGAGAGAGAGAGAGAGAGAGAGAGAGAGAGAAGAGAGAAGAGAGACAGGCTCGTTTCAGATTTATGAATACATGCACGAGGGGCTCGGTTCCAACCATTCGCTATAACTTATCCCTGCATCGTACCGTCTTTCTCACCTTCGCGCCCGGCAATCGTTTCAAGATCACGAACAGAAAGATTTCCTCAATTTGAACCGCACTTTCGCTATTCTCTTTTACGAGCTTTACTCACCTCTTTCTCCGATTCCTAACAACGCAAATTTTCTCTTCCGCACACCAGCTGTATTCCTTTCGCAGGGTTGTCAACACCCAGCGGTGTCTTGAACCATGTCGCATAATCAACCGCCCGCTCATAATTCACTCGCGGTTAAGTGTTCGACCCATTTTACTCCGAAACTATCGCATCCAAAAACGAAGGTCGGAAAAACAAAATATTCGTGGATTCGAAAGATCGAGGCGTTGCCAAAGACGCAATTTGCTCGTTTTTGAGATACGATAGAAGCTACGTTCGGAGTTGTATACAGACTGCACATCTAGAGTCGAGATCCATTCAGCAAACGAGACGAGTTCGGAAACTGTTTGGCTGATGATCCAAGCGTGTCTGTTTTTAAAATTCGCAAAGTGTCTCCGGTTGACAAGTTATAATTGGTTAAATCAATTCGCAGTCAACTTCACTCAAGAACAATAAATCATTTTCAAGCTACCATAATGGTGGAGTGGCTCGACGAAGAGTTTTATCGACTTTATATTGACTGGTACTCAACTCGGAGCACAATGCGTATTGTGCTGATATAGGTAGGCGCCTGTACACACTCGAAGAAGTGCTCAATACCGACTTGTACGAGTAGAGTAGTATACCCGGCACAGCTACTCGAGACAATGGAGGCAAGCGTTGTAATTGTCTCATTGTTGCGTGACAATACGGCAAAGGCGCTGCTCTACACCTATTATGCGATTGGTCGCCGTTGCGGGGCATTCCTTGGCACTGAATTTTCCGATCCTACGCTCGGATTTTTTCTCTTTTGCTATTGTAAGTCAGTCAGTCAGTCAGTCAGACGACGCCTCATTGTCAAGCTCATCAGCTGTCGATCGATAAACGAAAGGAACTTCTCTCAGGCGGCTACTTCGATTGGCCCAGAACGAAATCCTTGACCGAGTTCCCCGTGGCGTCCGTGCTACAGTTGAAACTGTTTTAAAAAACACGTGCCAGTGAGCCAAGCCTCTTCTTCGTCATCACGTAATCCTAATTAATCGTGGCTCGAAGCACGGAATTCCCATTCTCAGCGACCAAAATCGTTCATCGAGGATACTGGCGTACTTACGTAGAGAATTGGTATTCACGAAACGACGATTGGTGTAGCGAGCACGAAAAATGTATTGCGGGAAATCCAAAGAGCGGGGTGATGCATTGCGGGCGTAGCGGTAAAATTTAGAAAGCACGCAAGGTACGGTCACACCGTACTTTTCAGCCGATGATGCGGCCCTCGTTTTAAACTTGGCAAGGCTCCGCGATTATCTTTAATACCTGGCCCAATCCACCTCGGCCGAGTTCAGTCCCCCGTGAATATCTGCCTATAACGTTATGTTATAATGATTGCTAAGCTGGCAATTACCCAGGCTTTGAATGGTATCGTTGTCATTCAACACGTGTTCTTCGCTGCCCGCTGTTCGCCCGCGTCCATGACTGGAATATTGTATGATTCTTGTAATAAAACTACACCAGTCAACCAGCCACACACGCTTACCTGGCCCGGTGGGTGCCTACCTGTTTCTTGGGTGTATGCCCAACGGTCTCACGATACGGAGCCTGCCGCCTGTCGATGTCCACATCTTTTAAACGATCCCGGGGGTGTCACGGCCCTTCGGGCTCGGCGGACGTTATGATTTTCGTTTGTCATTTGAAATTTTATTTCATTATATTCTCCATTCATCCTGCTCGCAGGGACCCTGGGAATTACCGTAAAACTTGAGCCGTTCCCACCGTTGCGTTGATGGTAATCATCGGCATGGACGCTCTGCTCACTGATGGACAGAGACGCAGTCAGTCATACTGAAAAGGCGTAGGTGACTGACTGGACCCTCCATATTTTCAGTGGTTATGTTTGACAGGTTTTCCAGTTTCATGCACAACGCGTTTCACTCAATGCGGAGGGTAATCGTTATACTCCGTGGTTACGAATGGAGGCTTTGATCACTTGGAGGCATCGAATACATCAGGCATCAGGACTCGTACGCTTGATCAAGGTCCATGGCGTCTCGAGACTTTGTAAGTGGTATCAAGAAATTGTACTCCGCTTAGAGCACGCGAAGGTTTTGGAACATGATCAAATTCCGCAAAATTTTTTTAAGAACACGCTACAGTGCGAGGTTTGTCAAGAGTTGGAACGTGTTGTGGAACTTGTCTCGGTTCCGTCTAGTTCAAAGATTCCAAGAAAGGGGGTGCAAGAATTACTTTGAACCAAATTGACGACCAAGGTTGACCCGAGGTGAACCAGGACGTCGCAGTCCGCAATGGACTGACAATGACTTGTCATCGGAGTCGGAATATTGCACAATAACATCACGTAGCCACCCACAGGAAGAAGAAAGAACCCACCGCGATCCACGCGGCGTCGTAAATCGGTCGTATCTTGTTCTTGGATGGTTCGTGGCGTTGTTACCGTGAGTATCTCACCTCCTCGGAGGATAATTGCAGCCGGTAGAAAGATGATCGCAATAACCACGTCCGCGATAAAATTTGTAAAAAAATCCGGATTCCACGGTCGAAGTGGTGCTGGAGTGGAGTCCGGGTACCCGCAATAAGGGGCCGGCGAGGTCGGGGGGTCCAGGATGGCGAACCCAGTGGGTATCGCGGGACGCGGCAATATACATCCCGGTGCGTAGGCAAGGAGCTGCCGTTCGAGGCATTATCCACTTACAGGGAATTATTCGCCCGGCGTTATTCTAACGGCGGGTTTAAAAATCGCCGCGGAATGGCCGCGGAACTACGGCGGCTCTCGGCGGCACGGTATGCCGTGCCTGCTAGTGGTTGCCCGCAACGGCAACGTCCCAGAATATCCCGCCATTGTCTACTCCGCAGCCTCTCAACAAAGGGATCCAAGATTCAACGAGGTAAACGCTTCACGGCGCGGCACAAACCGCTCTGGCAACAGCTTAAACTCCGCTCTGTTTTACGGCCGAAATACCGCACCCGATACGTTTCGACCTCTCATACCGCACCGTCTTTCTCAACGCACTCCAGGCGCACCAAGATCTCGAGGATTCGTTTATTCTTCTCAGTCCAGAACGCATCTTCTTGAGAGCTGCTACCGACGCTGGGGTGGTCTGATACATACAGTCCTATATTTTCATAGACTGCATTCAAAGTGAACAGTCGTGAACTCTATTCTCGGTTCTAGAAGTGCACACTAGAGTTTCATCGCCATGCAAGTTTTCGGGTGCGAGTCAAAATTCTGAATCGTCAAAGTTCAGACTGACCGTTACCATGGAGTGGTCAACCCTTTGAATGGTCAACATTTCAAATCGTCGAACATCGAATGGTCGAAACGTTAGGTGTGAAGTGTTCACCGCATATATTAATAACGTTCAGAGTTTTGACCTGCCGGAACTTGAATCTATTTGGAATTTTCACTGTTTGGGATTTCAACCATTCGGCATAACGGATTTTGTATACAGGGTAACGTGGATCAGGACAAAGCCCCGAAAAAATTTTGAGATATTATTAGAGATTTGTTTAATATGTGTTGAATCAAAGTACGCAATATTTTTTTAGTACGACAGAAAATTTTTTTGTAATGATATTTTAAATAAACGCCATCTATTTCGGAATATAAATTTTCTTTTGTCATACATATCGCGAGATAATCAAAGATTGATTCAATACAAGTAAAATTGAAGGATACCTACGGATTGATTTATATAAAATGAAAAAAGTACGTGCCGTACCTCACGTTACCCTACACTTACTAATTCCGATGAAACGACCATTCGGATCTTTAACACTTCTGTATACTCAACATTCCGTAATTACTTTCCATTCGGGAATTGGAAATGGAATTCGATACAGCGATCTGTCCGAACTTTGCCAATTATAAATTCTTACCCGCAGCCCAGATTTCCTCAACAACCAGACGAAAACCTTCATCATCAAACCCTTCTCCGTGGTCTGGTCCACCCCAGGATGATGTACCCCGTTGATCGAGCGTAGCCGTCGCAATGCCTGAGCATGGACGTGGGTGGCTGTGTGCGGGGCAGGAAGGGAGGGGGGACCAGAGTATAAGGTATACCTAGACGGCGTGGGACACCGGGTATGCGGTACAAATGACTACACGTACTTCTGTGTAGTCTTTACCTCGGTCTCGGGGAACTCCGGGGGTATATACGCGCGCACGTTCGCGGTATACGGCTAGTCGAACGGCGGAATGACTGGATGTGCTTGTCGGTGTGCATCTATGGTCGGCATGAGCGTATGCACGCATGAGAGGTAAAGGCAGAGTACAAGCTGCGCGGATAAAGTTTATAAGTTAAGCAGTTCACGTACATCCAAGTAATTATGGATGCGTTTAAGCCGTGGCAGTTTGGGAAGCTAAATAAAATAACATACGTGCCTGGGCCTCTTTATTACCGAATTAAGTTTATTTCGACTCGACGCGGGGACATCTCACTATCCGTATCTCAATCTCAAGTACCAAAATAGCCCGCTCCGTACCACCGGGATACATGCACGCACGGGGCCGGTTGGTACACAGCCTTCTTTTTCATCACCTGTTCAGCCCGTGACAGACGCTTGATCATCTCTCGTTACTCCCGAGAAATCACTTCCATTGTTTTGACTTTTCAGTTTCGTTCTCCGGGGAATGGCTGCTCTGAACCGATCGACGGTGCAGCTGGTGGCAAGGGCCTTCTTCGTCTCGAGGCAAATCACTCGCCTGCGCAGGTCTTCGAACCGAGGTAATAACATTACCGACTTTTTCTATTCCCACTTTCAGGGGCGAGTGGAGGCCGCATACCACCGCGGAGAATTGAAAATGATGATCGACGGTGACCGGGGGATAAATAAGAAATCGAGAGAGGGGGATAAAGTGATGGAACGACGCTGCGCCGAATGGGAATAAAAAGATCAGGATCAAGGCGGAACGTTTCTGCGTGTTCCTATTCCTCCGATGTGTGCGTGGCGACGATTTTGTCCGTGCGTCCCTAGTACGAGTCCGTTCAGAGCGCGAATTAAGTCGATCGCAGTGCGTGCAACCACATCCTTCTAAAATCTCCCTCCCGCCCGCTTGCCGGTCTGCCTCCGGACTACCAACTCCTCGTGCCGCCTACTATTGCCGGCATCGTATACGTGGCAAGTGTACCGCGGCGATCCATCCGACGTTGTCGGCACACCACCGAAGCCGAGAGGACGTGCACCCTCCGTTCCTCTCTTTCACATGAGCGCAGGCGGTGCTTTCTTCTCCGTCCGTCTCGTTCCTCCCCCGCCCTTCCGGACCTGTTACAACGGCCGCTTCTTCATCATCGACACCACGGACGAGATCGCCTTTTGTTTTATGATAATTGCTGCGGTCAGGCGTCTCCTCGGCATCGGTTTTGGCGTGGCTGCCGTTGGGCTCGACGAGTCCCACAGGCCTCTCACAGCCGGCGGATCACTGTTTTGGTTGTAATTATTACCGGCTATTTTGTTACGCCGGGAACCGGGCGATCGCCCGAGCGTGGCGATACGCGAAAGAAACACAACGGTTTTAACGAGCCACACCAAATTGTCAGTCAACGGTCACTAATTCGAGCACCTTGAAGCTACGGATTAGCCATTGCGGACGGATCCGCGGTAGCCGCGTGGCCATCGGACCGTTCCGCGTCGATATCGACTGCAGTTCGACGACGAGGAGTGACGAAAAGCCTCCGCCTCCGCCTCCTCCCAGCCTCCCCCGATATCTGCATCGTCGCTACGTCACTCGGACGGTGGTTAGCGCGCTGGGCGACTCCGATCACGTACCTACACGAAGAACGTGTTTAATGTGGCCTACCTAGCCGCTCGACGGCGTGTAGGTGAAGGTGTGTATCGCGAGGAGAGAGACGGCTCTCTTCACTGGGTGTATTTACGACCGCCAAGGACAGAGACGGAAGACGATCAGTATGGACGTGGGGCCGTACGGATCCGGGCTGGGTCGTTCAACCAGAGACAAACCGCCGCCGACCTAGAACGACAGAACCAGTGCCTCCGAGCTCCTAAACACCGACTCGATTCCCGCGAACATGTGGGTGTCGGTCCGCGGAGCAGCACCCGCTTGGCTGGTAATCGTCTGCGGAAATCGACACATGTGCGAGGGTGTATCGCGGTGCACTTATTCGAGGCGTGGTTCTCGACCCCCGCCGTTCTCGTTCCGCGGGGAAATTCGAGTCTCACCCGCCTCGTCATCTTCGATATTCGCGTAATTCCGGTATCTCGATCGCAAACGTAGTCCCTGCTTCTCGTCGAGCGAACGTAGGTGGAAGGGAGAGAAAGGCCTCCCGGCATGCCGCGTTAGAGCTAAAAGTGTAACTATTTCGTGTCGTTCACCTTAACGTAACGTAACAACAGTTATTTCAACTAAGAGTATTATATCTTCAGCTATAAAAAGGTCAACCACTAAGTGTATACCTACCTACCTGCTTGCCTATCTGCCTACCCAGACGCATGCATAACTGTTCACCACCGGCACTTCGCTCTTCTTCGTGTTGTACACCATATCCCAGTCACTATCGGTATCATCGGTCTTCCGCACGTTCAAACCTTCCCCGCTGGAATACCATCCTCGAGCACTTGGCCGCTATCCTCGAATGTACAAATCGTGATCTAGCAACTAGTTACGAGACCGGATATCCCTGCGCGCGGAGTCGCTTTCGTAAAGACTGTCTTGATTAAATCATCACAGACTATTGTTCTTATAATTCCTTCGTGCCCTCTTCGGACGTTTCGCTGTCAGAGCGAAGACCGCGTCGCGGTAGGAAATCATTTTTGATATCCGACAGCCTGCGAGGAGGATCATCGAGAGACGAGAGCGGCGGGATCGGACTCGTCCAATTCCTCCAGTGCCATTATTCGTTAGTGAATCGCGCGCTCCGCCGGTGCAGCCTAAGTGTCCGAGACAGCTGCACGAGAGCGTCAAGGCGACGCAAGACGCGGTCGCTCAGCTTTGTAATAGACAATAATGATCGTGATAAGTTTGTCGATCCGCCACCGTCAGCAACCCCCTCGCCGTCGCGATCACCCTTCCTCCTCTTCTCTTCCCATTCCGCACCTCTCTCCCGGTCTCTCTCGCTCGGAGTGGAACGAAATCGTGGCCCCCGGGCCCCCGGGCCCCCGGCCACCTCTTCTTCTTGTCTCACTGATTGTATAATTGGGAGGCCAGCAACGAGCTACGTGCGTCACTCCGATGATTTACCCGTCCCTCTCTCACCCGGCTTCGGTCAATCACGGCGTAATTACTTTTAATGCTGGACGACTCGACTGACTCGATATATAACCCAGCCTAACCCCGGCAGGCCTAACGCAGCGGCGATATAACGCGCGCTGGCTCAACCGGGCATCTCGCTATAACTGCGCGCGGACGAGCCAGCCCCGCTGCATATTTCGCACGACCGAATTAATTGGTAATAGACCGCGAGGCGAGCTTACGGGGCAAATATTACAATTATTATTGATAGGGGCACTCAGCGTTCATTACCGGCGCGACGTTAGCCACGCCGATATACAAACTCAATAATATAACAAATCTCTTCTCCCCTTTCCTCGCCGCCCGTCCCTCGCTGATTAATGCCCGCGCGATCACTCGACCGCGTTACGCATCTTCATCCGTTCACGCTCTCAAATCCTTTTACAGTTTTCAAGTAAATTCGTTTCTTTCATCAAGTTTCCCTCAACCCACGATCTCGCCTGACGTGAAGGAAGAATCAATTACAATTACTGTATCTGCAAAATTGAATACGTACCAAATACGGAATTCGAGAATAACAATTTTCAAGCGATTTCTCTGCGAAAAGCACAGTGAGAAAAATCCAAAGGGGAATTCAAAAGAGGGAAAGGAAAAGCTGCTGATATTTCTTTTTTCGAAAAGTGGCTGTAAATCTTCTCGAAACAATGTTAGGAAATCAGTCGTTGGATGAATTATATCTCTTTGTCTTCGACAATTAGTCGTGCACTGAATTTATTCCGAAAAGTTTAACGAATCGAGGAAGCTCCGGATTTTGGCAAGAAGAAGAATTGCCTCTCAGACTATCGCGCTTGCATACGAATCAATTACCCACGTCGAGTCAAATGCATTTACTTGACCCAGAGGAGGATCTACAGAGAAAATATTATTGAAGAACATCTGATTACGTTAATTTTACTTTATTCCGTCGTTCATGGACACACGCGTAATCCGAATCATCTTCTCCCCGTCCACATCTCGTGCATCGAATACTTCGACGATGACATTGGAAGCCCAATTACACCTATATCCACAAAATTATCAATTCCTCGCAACATCTGACGCTGCATCGTATCGTGTTTGCGGCACGGTGGCGAGAGGCAAAATAATAAGGTTAACAGAGTAACCGGGGCACGTATAACGAACGAATTAGATTGTAACAGGTACGTCGGTGGATGGGAGGAGGTAGGCAAGCATACCTACATATAGGTGGGATAGGATAGGTACGGAGACAGGAAAACGAGATTTGTTTAAATTATTCAAATTAGATACGAAATTGAATGCGTGTCTGCTCGTGTGCAGGTAATGACGCCACTTGCATATAAATGGTAATTATTGTCATTATTGTCCTCGGCTCGTTGTGTGTCCTGGCTCAGGTTATACCCGGCTTTCCACGGTTTGCGTTGGTATAAGTAGGCGGGCCCAGGGTGTGGGTGCCCATGCCCATGCCCATGCCTCTTCGAATCTGTTGTGCTCGACGGGCACCTTGTGCAGCGCACCCACACGCGCATTGCCGGGGAGCGAGAGAGGGAATCGCAATCACTGTCGCGGCACTCTAATGTCGTGTGTTCCCATACACTAGTTGAGATAATTGTCAAAATTGTTTTATTGTCGGTATAATTGCGGGGGACATGCCATGTCCTCCGTTCTATCCTGCGTCGCGTCGTCTCTTTCTCGCCTTCGTAGCTCAGCTCGACGATAGCTACTCGACTACTCGACGAATTTCAAAAGTTCCGAATTATTTGGTGGCGAAAGTTGAAGTAAAGAAATCAAACTCTGATGAAACAACAAAAATTTGTACGGTCGGTAACCCGATTACTCGAAGTTCCGAAATGTGAGATTTCGGAAATTCATTTCGTTTCTTCGACGAGTGGGTGTAAAAAATCAGAATAACCAGGATTCCGAACATGAAAATATCGAAAATTCGAAACCAAAAAGAATCAAAGTTGTGAAATTTCACCAAGCTAGAAATTCACCGAACTCAAAATCTTCGATCATTCGGAATTTCGATGGTTTGATTTTTTTAATTTTGCCCTTCCGGAACTTTGAGCGTCAGGTTTCGGACTATTCGAAACTTTGATGTTTCGTCAAGGTTTGATTTTTTTTTCTTTGAGCTTCGCCACAAAAAAATTCGAAATTTGGCGCTTTTGCAACTTTTCAAATTCGCAATTTCAACTCTGCCACGTAGAACTCGATTCGGGGCAAGCTCCCCGATAGTTTTACAGAAAATTTATGAAATTCGTTGATACGTCAGCAACGCCATACAGCGAAGTAACGAAAGTGAAGTATCAAAGCAAAATTTTATGCTTTCTACCTTCACCATATATATTCTTGTATTTCCTGTAACGTATTTTATTTTTCTGCTTCTTTTCTTTCATTTCTCATTCTTCTCTTTCACCTTTTTAGTATTACGTCTCGCTTTTGTCGTTGAGAATGCGGGGGCGGAACGAAGGTTCTGCGCTCGTTAGAATTGTCGTGCGGTCATACCTTATACCGTTTCCAATTCCCTACGTTTTGCGGGAATAAAGACACCGCAAGATAATACAAGGTGCCGAAAGCCGCGATGAAAGACAGAGAGAAAGAGAGAGAAGGAGAGAGGGGGAGAGAGAGAGTAAGAAACTGAAAGAATGAGAGGGAGAAAGAGAAAGACGCGGTGAAGTAATATGAAAAGAAAAATGAAATAAAGAGAGATGAGACCGCGGGGTCGAGACTAGCTGAAGAAAGAGAGAGAGAGAGAAAGCGAGGAGGAGAGGTTTTAATTCGGCGCAAAGCTAATAATTCCCGCATTGTGCGATTCTCTTCTGGTTATTGTTTCGTTCTGGCTTCCTCCATCGCCCCGTTACTCGAATAAGTCCCTCTCTGTCGCCCTCGACACACAATGCGAAGAAAAAGATGAAGAAAAAAAGGAAAATAAAAGAAGGAGGAAACCCCTCCTTGGTCTTGCTGAAGAAAACGAGAGAAGGACTTCCACTTCTAGTCCGGTCGGTGTATTGTCACTTAATTATTGGCTTTATTATGATTTTCTCCGTCGAGCCAAGGATTGCCGCAACCTATCCGACAATGATCACTCTTCAGACGTGTCACGCTCGGTCCTATTGTCCTTTATATATTGGCTCATAGGGTCCATGCGGAGAATATTTTCAGCCGATGGAGCACGCTATTCGTGAAATCAGAAAACCATCTGGCGTACGGACCTTGCCTAATTCATATCTTATCTTCTATTCGCCAAGTGTCGTAGAAGCTTGAGAACCGATTCGCAAACTCGATACAAATTATTTGTGGTCTGGCAACACGCACAGTCAGGAAAAACTTTCAAATCTTGTAACTTTCAGTAAGATCAGATTCATTGGCCGCAAGAAATCCTCGAGAAATTCCATTACTGCGGTTAGGCAAAATCTTTCCTTTAACATTTTCAGGAAGAACAATGTCTCCGCGGTCAACCGAGCCACCTTTAGTCGTGCGAGGAATTATTCCCACTTGTTGTAGAAAAACTGGTATTAAATGAGTGTTTAATATGAGGGTTTGGCTCGGATGAATCGTCTAAAGGACCAAACTGAGTCTGTGTGAAGAAAATAAATATTTGAAAGTTAATCATAATGAACGAGGTAAGATAGGAAAAGTAATTGACATCGGACGAATAATCGTGGTGTTGTAACGTGAGTAGATGTGTATCGGAAGAATCTGAAAAGTAAAGAAACAGTGTTAATTCGTTGTTGATTGAGGAGGTTTGTCCAGAGATGTAGGCACAAGTTGGTTATTTTCAAACGTGAGTATACAACATATCCAGACTCAAAGGAAGCGGTAAATGTAATGCGATCCGTGATTGTAAACGAACGAGTCGTTTGGATAAAATAGCGCGAACTAGGCGCTGCGGAAAATATTGGACGAACTAGGCGCAATCAAGTACAGTGCGTGAATTAAATGCTCTCAAGAAGGTTGCACGAACTCGGTGCGGTAAAGTGAACGAGGGTACTCATGGTCTACCTGTTATTCAACCAAGATACGGGGTCTTTCGATACTCGAGCCTGATGTCAACTCGGCGGTGGTCGGACTAGCAGTGAGCGTCGCTCCGCGGTGGCGCTTTTATAAGAAGTGGTTGCTCGTATCATCGGTGACGTCACTATTCTAGGAATAGCGACCGACAGATAATCTCCTCCCTTGCCGAATTACACTCTCAGGTGATCGTTCATTCGTTGTAGGCGGAAGTGAATTCGATAGCGTAAATTTGTACGTACGGAAATTTATTAATATAATCACAATAAAAGAAAACATACAACTGTAAGGTTACTAAACAACGAGACAAAAGTTTATATGCAAATATTAATGAATTGCGCAATTCAGCTGGAAAATTTATTTTTCTCTGTCAGGAAATCCGCGGGCTTAAGCCGAGTTAATTATAATAAACGATCGGTGATTTTGCAAAATAATTGCTTTTTCTTTTCTTCTCATTATTTTAACTTTTTTTTTTTGCGAATACTATCTATACGATTTGCACAATTTGATAGCTAAACTCGTAATATTGCCAATTGATTGCCAATTAATTATTGCTCAAGTATCTAAAATTGTCATCAAACGAAGCGAATAAGCAAGGAGCTTTCCGGAGAAAACAAAGTGTTTTACGTAATTTGAAGTATAGTCCAGATCTTACCAAGAAAGAAAATACTTGTTTTTACCAACTTTACTGCCAGCTAAAATTTCGAAATTTCACCGACGCGTCCCCTCCAGAAGTTACGCAAACTAATAAATAAAACAAGCCATTGTTCCCGAGGGTTTGCGCACCACTGAGATGCACGGGCGAAGTTTGGATCGCGCATAAGAAGACGGGTGGTATACGCATATCGAGTGTCCGAGTTAAGTATCGCGAGGATCGCGAAATGATCTAACAACGCGGAGGGGTTGGGTAATAAATTTGAAAGGGGAACTGTTAAAAAGTCGATAAATATACCGAGTCTCTAACTCGCGGGATGCCTGGGCGGTAAAAACGCGGCGAAGGGACCGTCCTGAGGCACGCGTGATCGGCGGCCAAGCGGAGGCACCAAGGCGACGCCGGGCGTCGAAAGGCGTGTTGACGCGTCGCAATCGGTTCTTCTTCTCGCGCGTCTGCTCCTGGTAGCTCATCTCGGCTTTGAGACGGAGGCTTCTTTCCGCCGG